>NC_141766.1:63714710-63977210 GCF_982258835.1 Parasteatoda tepidariorum
ATTTTAAATACACAGTAGATTTTTTTAATACAGAAAAAATCTATGTATATTCGGATTACGTAATTAATTAACACAAATTGTAATAAAATTTAAAAAAAAAAAAAATTTATTCTCTATTATTAATACACACATGATATTCCTCAATATTCATTGGCAGAATGTGGAACCTAAATGTCGAATGCGCAGTAGAACAGATTTATAGAGTGTATCCTAAAGTGGATCTTCCGCATTCTGAGGCTAATAAAGCGTATTACGTTCTTAATTCTTACAAATTGTAAAGAGGTTGCTATTTTTTTTATATTTATTCTCTAATTTTAACACATACTTCACAGCCCTCAATCGGCAGAACATGGAACTTATATGGATCTGTAGAATGCTTCGTAGAATAGATTTACAGAATGTATCCGAAAGTGCATCTAAAGCAGTCTGATGCGGAAAAAATCTTATCACGTTATTATTTAATACAAATTGTATAGAAATAGTTATTAAAAAATTTTTTTTTCGTATTTTAACTCATACCTTATATGCTTCAACCTTTATCGGCAAAATGTCTAACATAAATGGATCAGTGGAATGCTTCGTAGAATAGTTCTATAGAATGTAAGGCTCATCTTTAGCATTTTGATCCTGATAAAACTTATGAAATTATTAATTAATAAAAATGAATAAAAATTGTATAAAGATTGTTATTTCGTTTTAAAAAAATTTATCCTCTAATTTTAACTCATATTTTATATCCCTAAACCTTCATTGGCAGAACGTAAATAGATGAGTAGAATGCTTCGTAGAAATGATCTATAGAATATATCCTATAGTGGATCCATCATTATACGAATTTGTAGAATGTTGCAGTATGGATCTCTCTTAAATTGCTTTTGAATAATTTATCACAGAATGGATCTGCAAAATGTATCAGAAACTGAATTTGAAGAATGCATCAAAGAATATATCAAGAATTACATCTGTAGAATGTTTCGGAAAGTAGCTCGCTAGAATATAAAGCAAACGAGATAAATAAGGTAGATCACAGAATGGATTAACTGAATATAGCGAAGAATGGATGCATAGAATGTACCACGTTAACTTTGAGCAACATCTATAACTAAAATTTAAAACTTTTAACCTTTATAAATTAACACTTTCTGCATCTCAGCTAACTCGAGAGAGCAATTGGTAATTGTTAAAAAAATTGAACTTGATGTATTGGTAATATTTATTTTCATCGGAGACATATATGTGATATTTGTTTAAAATGGAAATATTTATTTATTAAATCTTTACTTAAAAGTGATTGGTAAAAGAAGTTAATTTCTATATTTGTTGCTAAACAAATGGAACATACATATCCTCGTAAATAAAAAATAATTAGTCCAATCTACATTGAAATAATTTAATACAATTTTTAATATTCACTATACTCTGACGTAATCAACAGTCTATCACACTTCGATGGCAAACAGACGCATAAATTTTATCGCCATTTTCTCTTTTTCTTTTTTTAAAAACACCTCATCTCTAGAACTTTTAATCTTTAACAAAAAGAAAAGTTGTACTTGAGAGGAAGAAAAAAATTTCCTGCAAGAGTAATTAGGTTGGAAGATTTTATTTTTGGATTCTGACTCAACGTATGAATACGAGCTTGATCATTACGAAAATATGTTCTTTCTTCAGCGAAGAAATTTAATCACGTGTTTCATCACCATTGCTCGAGCTATCGGGGTTTGTTATCAGATGATGAGAAATTACTTTGAAATGACATAAATTACTTCAAGATAGCTCTTCTATCATATACCTGCCTTGAAAGAGTTCTCAAACATTAGATAAAATACTCAATCTTTAATTTACTGCTTAATCTATAGACTTTATAATGATTAATATAATTATTTATAAAGTTATTCACATACTCGTTTTGGGCAATATTCAAAAAATATCAATAGTCATAAATAACAAATTCTTAAAAAAAAAAAAAAAAATACAGAAATTTTATGACAGGGCAAATTTGCAACTTTTATTAAAGGCTTATTCAGAAAAAAATGCCCGGCAGTAAAAAAAAATATAGGCAGATTTAAAATTATGTTAATTGACATTTAATTGTTTTAGCTTACTATGCTTTAACCGTTAAAACGCCTAGTTCAATTTTTTGGACTCGGATCTTTTTTCAAAATGTTAATGACTGGTAATTCTAATCTTTCATTTTTAGAACTTATTTATTTTATTTTATAACCGTCGTTAAACAGCCGACCCAATTTTTTGGGCTTACGACTACTAATGTTCAACTCCGTAACCTTGTAATTTTGAACCCAATCCAGAAGACAAGCGAACTCTTGGATCAACTATTAAGAGAAATTTGCTTTCGTGGAGAACTTTTTTGATGAAACTAACCCGTATTTGCGGTACATTGAGAGGAAAACCACGAAAGCCCCCCACGGTTAGCTTGACGGCAAGGGTCTCTAGCCCAGGATCCGTCTACCACTGAGGATATTTCACTTCAGCACTGTGCTCAATGCAAGCTGAGTTTGGTGTTCGTATCAACCAGTTATCGCTGGGATTCGAACCCGTTTCACCTAATTGGAATACGAATGCTCTATCCCCTTAGCCATCACTGCTCTAGTTTAACGATATCGGGAATATAGTTTAAAGATGCATGCTTAGAAAAGGGGACTAAAAGTATGTTTATGGTTATAAACGATTCTTTTTTTATTTGATTTTTTTTCGCACTATTTGCAGATTAAAAAAACGCTTAACTCATGTAAAAAATATAAAAATTTTTGTTAAAATTTGACATTTACAGTTACTCTAATTATTAGGGCTTTCATTAACTTAGTTTGTTTTAACAAAAAAATTAAAAACTGAATATTAGGGATATCAAACTATATGTAACATTCGTAACCTCTTATTTTTCTTTTTTTTTTTCCTCTAGAAATTGAATTTCTAAAGACAAGTAAAAATCGGAACTAGTGTAAATGACACTAAGAGTTATTTCTACAAAAACTGACATTTTGGTAACATATTTATATTAAAGCATTTATAGTCTGCAAATGTGACATTTGTAAATGGTGGGATTGCCCTTTTTCATTTCCTTCACGAAAGACATTCGAAAAACACACACTAGGGTCTAAAAAGAAAAAGCTTACGGACAGTTACCAACTTTTACGTTTAGGAAACTTTATCTTAGTGGCAACAACATCTTCGTTTTAATCTAAAAATCTTAGTTTTTGAAGTTTAAAAAAAAATCCTATACCCACTAGAAGAAATCATATGTTCATTACTTTATAACAAACTGTAATTTTCAAATTACTGTAATTAAACAAGCATTAAATGAAGTTTTAAAATTTGACAACTTAATGTAAGTTAATATAGGACCAACAGAAGCAATTTTAGAGTTTAATAGCTCACTGCTTAAATATGAGTTAAACGGTTAAACTACCCAGATTTGAAATTTATTCACCAAAATAAAGGGTTTGACACGATGTTTACTTAAATAGCGTATACCCCCATAACGGCTTCATTTCCATATTAGGCTTTCACGCCTTGCAACACGCGAATCAAATGAAAGGCCAGCGTTTAAAGGATAATCAAGACATTAATAAAGGCGTTAAAACCACCATAAATCTTGCGGAAGGAAACATTTAGAATCAACTTCACTGCTGACGGCCCCTTTAATTTATAGTTGAGTTAAGACAGGGTCACTTGTTAAAGGTGTTCTCTTGGCGTTGGCTAAGTTCATAAAAGTCTAACCTTGGCTTGTGAATAATGACTTCAAACCCTCATTATTGGCTCTTAATCGCTCACCAAATAGGATTAAGAACAGGGAATGAGACAAATTGCCTCATATTTCATCTGTTCTCATTAAGAGTTGGCGAATTGCCAAGACAATGATAGCGGTTGGTCCCCTTTTTTTTTCTTCTTAACTGTTATGTCTTTGCAACATAGATGATTAAGAAAAGAATCATTGAAAAGAAATAACTTAAGATCAAATGTACATTTTTTTCCAACTTACTCTAAAATGTAATTAGAATATTTCGACACTGAATATTGTTTGCTCGAATTAAGGAAAAAAAGTTGATGCATTGGGAAAAGGATAACATTGAATATGCAATTTTAACAGTAAAGGAAACAGATATGCTATATGATTAAACCATTTATGAGTTTTGATGTTAAAAAGATTTAAAATCGACTGATAAAGCACTGTGATCCCACTAAGAACACGTAAAGAGCAACCGAAGTGATATCGCTCCTCTTATTTTGCACAGTGCATGAAACAGATTATTTTCAACCCTGGCAGATTTCACGTGCACCTGCTACTCGTACATGCTGGTTGTTTTGTCGATTTGGGTGCAGATTCGCCCAGTAGTTCATCCGCCTATCTCATTATAACAACATTAATCTGCTTACAAAGGGAATCTAAACTAATCTGGCTTTCCGGGTAGTATATTTCATATACTCATGCGTTGAACCATTTCATTGTATTTCTTATTTTATACCATCTATCCTTTGGAAGTTCTGGGATTTTCGCAATGTCCTCTGTAACAACAAAAACCAATTCCCACTTATATACACACCCCATTATTCAAAGATGCAAAACATGCCTATATAAAGTGGTTTATATATAGTGTATATATATATAGTGTATATATATATATATATATATATATATATATATATATATATATATATATATATATATATATATATATATATATATATATATATTGAAGAAGTTTGTTTTTTCAAGGTTATCATTAATAATCAACCTATTTTTGAATTTATTAAACGAAATAAAACTAATTCTATTTTTGATTTCCAGGATCTCTTCAATAACATTCCCCTTTTTAAACTAAAGGATATTCTTTTGAGTTATTACTATGATTTTAAAAATATTCTTCATTGCGATTTTGATTATTGGGAAACTTGATTAATATTTGCCTGTTTAATAACTATTTTTACAATGAAAAAAATATTTTGGCTCAAACTGATGGAATACCACAGGAATATAATTTTTCATTCCTCTTAGCTAACTTATTTTTTATACTATTATGAAAAAAAATTATACTCTTAATATTGAATTTGTTTTTCGATTTATAGATGATTTAATAATTTTCAAAATTAAACAATTTTCTTAAATAATATTTACCTCGAGGAATTAATCTTGTTTCGCTATATCATGATATTAATTTTAATTTTTTGAATTTAGGTATTGAAAAAGAAGTAAATATCTGCATTGTCGATAAAAGAAATGAATTTAATATAATAAACTATTTACATGGAACTCAAATGTTTCTAAAAACAGTTATTTAAATACCATTTTTAATCAAATGAATAGAATTAAAAGCAATATTCACCACATTTTTAACGCTTGTATCAAGTATTGGGAGAAATTTGCCTTCCTGGATGACTTTTTAATGGAACTAGCCCGCATTTTCGTTACATAGAGAAGAAAACCACGAAAATTTGGCACGGTTATTTTTGCGACTACGTCAGCACTGTAGTCAGTGCGGGATTATATCGTCCAGTCATAGCTGGGGTTCGAACCGGGATCACCTCATTGGGAAGAAAGTGCCCTATCCCCTGAACCACCACAGCTCAAACAATTACGCATAACTATTTTCGAGTTTGATGTAAAATGATAAGTATATATATTTGAGCAAAAAAGATAACTTAAAGAACTGTAAATAACGACACGAAATGAAGCATTTAAAAAGTGATATAATACTTGTAAGTTGTATCCATTAAAATGCAAAATCTGAAAAGATTTCATTAAATAAGCTAATAACAAGGAAAAAGGCTTTTAACAAAAGATTTTTGAATCAGATTGAATTTGATTCCTAATAAATAAAGAACCGCTGTTACTGAAAATTACTAGACAAAGCGGCGTCTTATGGTCTGTGCATGAAAAATATGTGTGCTATTAAGTAAGTACACACAGCGAAAATACGCATACGATTTTGCAGAGAATAATGTCTTTCTCGCCTTCTTTGTGCGCCCACATGTAACGGAAGTTGGGAAGGGGTGGTGTAAGGGACGACAGATACTAGGATGATGGATTGTTGCAACTGCTTAAAGGCAATCAATCTTAGGAAGGACGGTTTTTTGAATTAAAATGCACGTGGAACTTAAACATAGCTGTGTTTCAATTTTATGTCAATTTCAAAGCAGGGATGAGAAACATTTTTAGAACAGTTCTTTGGAGTAGACAAGAAAAAAAATTGGGTGCAAAGTCATGATAAGTTATTGCTGGAACCAAATAAGTAACAAATTTATTGAATTATTGGAATATAATTTTCCATAATGCACGAAAAATTGAAAAATTATGCGTCAAGATAGAAGAAAAATTGCTGTTTGAGTAAGCGTTCGCATTTCTTCTCTGTTATTATTAGAGGTAAAAGATTAATTTCTGAAACTTTTCTTTTAAAACTTTTTAATGAGAATCTACTTTAAGTCTTTGAATGATAGTGCGTCAAATGGATTCCATTTATACAAAAAATAATCCTTTTTTTTCTTAACTTTCAAGAAAATCTTTTTTAAAAACTGATTTTGAAATTTAAGAATCCTTACTGTTTTATAATAAATAATTATTTTTAAGAAAATTTGCGTCAAATTATATTTGAGAAAATGAGTGTCAGAAATTTGTAAGAGATTGTTTAATTATTAATAGTTTTTTTAATCAGTCGAATAGTTGCTGAGAAATCGAATTTTAAAGAAGCCGTATTTTTAAAATTCAAATTTTTCAAGAACTATTAGACTGATTTTGCTCAAATTGTGTCTTTTGCAAAATTACATCATTTAAAATTATGTAAAAAATTTTGTACAATTCAAATTTTCTTTTGTCTAGTATTAAATAAAATAATAAAAATAATAAATATTAACTAAAAGTTATATGTTGAATGGAATTATCGTTGGATAAACAAATTTTATAGTTGTGCGCAAACATTTTTTAAAATTTAATTAAAAAGTTTTTGAGATATGGCGAAATACGCAAAAAATAAAATTTATGTTAAAGTATCCAAACGATGGACAGCTCTCCTGACCAAATTATGGGGACCATATTTAACAGATTGCGGCTATCCTCTATACTTTGAGGGTCAGAAATCTGAATTCACCGAAAAAAAGGTATGTTAATTCAGAGAAAATACGTTTTTGTGTCCGATTTCTAAACTTAAAATATCATCTGCACTAATTAACTAGCAGATTTGAGGTCGCTAGCATATTTATGTCCTTGGTTACATGTATGCGAAGCAAAGGGAAGATAATATACATAACGCAATGAAGAGACAAAAAAGGAAGAAAACGAGGAAAACCAAGAAAAAATATATCTTTAAAGAGAATAAGAAAAATTATTGCAAAAATTGCTTCTAAAAGAAGGTTAAATAATATTTATACCGTTTAAATAATCTTTCTTCAAAATCATAACCGTAATATTAATTTTATTTATTTATTTATTTATTTATTTTTTTTGCATTGTTAACTTATAAGTTAAAGGAATAATTTTAAATTTAATATAAATAAACTAATTACATGGAATTCAACTGTTTCTAAGAACATTTATTTAAATACTATTTTTAATCAAATGAATAGAATTAAAATAATTTGCAGAAATGTTTATTTATATCAAAATCAAGTAAACAAGCTCTTGCCAAATTTAATTAAAAAAACAATGGATATCTAACCAATGTAATTAAATTAAATATAAAATCATTGAGTTAATTGTACGTTGCATTTAATAATGAATTTATTAAAAAGTTTGTATGTTAACTAAATTTATATTTTTACCATGTGCTAATCCAATTCTTCTAATATTTAATAAATAAGTATTTCCACTAAAAAAATTTCAATAAATGTTAATAATTTGACTAAAAATCATCAAAATTAAAATCATATAAATAAAATTTAACGTTTCATGTATTATAAACTTTGAATTATCTAGTATAATATAATTACCTTGCACAAATTCAGACTAGCGCAAATCCAAAGTATCTGATTAATCAAATGTGGTTCTGTAAGTATAATTAATAAAATACATCCTCTATTCACGCTTTTATTTTGTAATCTAGTAAAATTGCTAAGAACATATTTTAAATCATTTATGCAAGATGCCGGTAAGTGCCACGACATTTGAATTCGCTTAAATTTTGCGTTTTATTCAGTATTTTTCTTAAGATTTTTATTTTCCATTTTTATGTTTTATTTTGTATTTGCTTGTTTACTATGTTTTATTTTCCGACTCAAATTTTTTGAGTGCTTCTCACACTATTGTATTGATATATTTTGCTGTGGTTATATTGATACAATATCAGAAAGCTCTGTTTTTTGCGGATATAATCGTGTTGGCTGATGAAAAGATTGCATCTTTTATTCTACGTAATTTTTGAAAAAAATTTATCCTTTTCTTTTATTTTTTTCCCCCAGTTGCTTGTTATTTTCTAATTATTATTTTTCTTTTCCCCCCTTTTTTTCATATGTCTGTTATTTTCCTCTGTTTTATCCTCATTTTGAACTTTATATACATATATATATATATATATGCCTCAAAATATTGCTAAGTTCATACAAGTTCAGAATTTTTCAAAGTACAAACAACTACTAATGTGAGAAATAGGGCCTTTTTGTAATACGGAATATTGACATCGAATTTTCTCATTTTAACGCTTTCAACACAATATTATATATATATATACACCGAAGAGCCATTACATTGTGACCAACCTCTATCTATAACAATGGGCTCATCAAGGTTTTCATGGTTTCTCGCACAGGAGCAGGACCCATAATCCTCATTCACCCATTCATGGTAACAGTTTTTCCTGCGGGGGATAGTGTTTACCAACAGGATAATGCACCATGTCATAAGGGTCGAATCGTCATGGATTGGTTCGAGGAACATTCCAGTGACTTTCAAGTCATGTCTTGGCACCCAAATTCACCTGACCTTAATCCAATAGAGCATTTGTGGTCCTACTTGGAAAACCAAATTCGTGCTGCCACGCTACCCCCTCGCAATGTGAGGGAATTGCAGGACCAGTTGATGAGCACTTGGTACCAGATACCTCAGACTACCTATCAGCACCTTGTGGAATCAATGCCACGGCGGGTGCTAGCAGTTTTGAGGGCTAAAGATAGTCCTACATGATATTAGCAGGGTGTCATAAAGTAATGACTCTTCGGTGTATATATATATATATATATATACTTAGGCGAATACATTTAAAAAGACAATTTAGTAATGGATCTTAAGTTATTTTAAAACAGTTCGTTGGCTATGTTCAATGTTGGTTTCCCCATTTTCAGGGATGTTTGGATTTGGTCCAGAATTATCTAACCATGAAGAATATGAAAAAGACACGCATTTCTGGATGTCCCGAGATTTTAAAGAGAGGTTCTGAGAGGGAGTGGTTTCAAGGATCTTCTTATCTTCATGAAACGTCATTCAATTGATAAAATTTGGAGATTTTTATTCGCTTAAAGGATAGTGCCGTTCTGGTTCTGGGAAGTTTTTGGGACTATCTTAATGTGTATTTCATCGACGAATTTTTGCCCATTGACTTCAGAAATTAATCTTATATCTGACCTTATCTCGTTCATCTTGACTTTTTATTACTCTTTGTGAGAGACCGACTTCTACATCTTAAACTTGATAAGAAACATATGTTTTAAGATTATCAATTAATATAGAAAGACACGCAGGAGAAATTCTATATTACACACACACACATATATATATATATATATGTATATATATATATATATATATATATACACCTACATAGTAAACTATAGGTCTATACTTATTCCCTCTGGATGGGTACACTAGTAACCGGTATTATAATATCTAGTTCAATTTGAATTTTATGGTTCAATACTATAGGGAGGCCCCCCAGGTGGCCGAGAGGTGAGCGTGCCTGACTGCGAAGCCCTTGGCTGCGGGTACGAATCCCGCTTTGGTCATGGATGTTTCTCTTTATGTGTTGTCTTCTATTGTGCGTGATGCGTTAATGTGGCCCACCCTATGAACGGGTATTTGTGGAAGCGTGGAGTGGGATATGTTGATCGCCTCCGGGTACTGGGTAACGTTAAATGAGCAACATTTCCTTCATCTTCCAAGGTGAAGAACGAAAGTTCAGTTCCTGCCGTTACAAAAAAAAATATTATAGGGAATTATAGGGCCATGTTGTAATACAGAATATTGACTTCGAATTTTCTCATTTTAAAGCTTTCTACCCACCATAATATATATACATACATAGTAACCTATGGGCCCATTATTCCTATAATTATTCCCTCATTTCAATATTAAGGGGAAATATAGGTTCTTGTTAAAAGACAGAATATTAACATCGAATTTCCTCATTTTAGCTCTAATAAAGACACTATTGTATACATACAAAGTCAAAAAAGTTCTCACTTCTAGTATGAGATATGAATTAAAACTTGTTTGTATAAAATATTTTTATTTTCTTGAAACTTTCATTTCTTATATAAATTAAAGCTTTCTTTTGCATAAATTAATTTTTTTTCCAGAATCCCACTTTCTTGAAAGAGTTAAAACTTTTTTTCGTTTAAATTAAAGTTTCTCTTAAATCTCAAAATGACACAAAAATTAGTGCTCATTAGCCGTTACTTAACTTTCTTTTTATCACAAAGTTCTGTCAAAAACAAATTTCTTTAAATAAATCTGTTTCAAATCTCTACATCAATTCCTTTTGGCGAGCACTAAATGAAGCGAAGAAAAACGAAACCAGAGGTCAAATTTAGTCGGCGAAGACGGGGGGAAAAATTCCCCAGCGGACAGCGGTCATCAGCTGGTCATTGACAATGATGCATCGGCCCACGTACTTTCTGACTGTTGATCAGTTGGTTACCTTGGCAACCAAAACACAAAACTAAAACAGCCCTTTTCAGGTGGTCAAAGAAACTGAAATGCGTTGCCCGGAGGTCGATACTATGAAATTGCTCATAAGATTCTATCATATGATCATTCTTTCAAAAAAACATGATATAACGTGCCTGATATTCAATTGAATACAAACAACCTATAAACCATGAAGAATTGTCTTTTTCTTTTGTAGTTCAACATAGTGCTGTAAATATTTCAGTGATATATTAAATACAATATTATAAATGTAGACAAAGATGGTGATTCTATCTAAATGAATTATTTTTTTCGGAAAGCATATGCCAAACAGTTACATTATCAAATAAGGTAACTGTTTGTAGGCTTAACTCTGTAACATAAATTACCCCATTCAGTTACCAGTGCAGACCGTAAAAATTTGTAATTGAGGTGAAGATTGTGTGAAAAGTAATTCTTCATCATGACGATTCCAACTTTTATTGAATTTTCTTTTCCTTAGGGAAAGCAAAATGTGCGTTTTGATATTTGGTTAATAAATTTCATTTCAAAACTTAAGGGGTCACAGTACCTTTGCAACAATTTTTTAAAATAAAGGTATAATCATTCATTTTAAGGATGCTTTACATGCTCATTTAAGTTATAATCAATAATTTATCTTCAAAAACTAATTAAACTGTTTAATTTTTCTAAAATTTTTAAAAAAGTTGAAAAAATTCTAAATTTTTAAATCCCTAAGGCTTTTTTATTTTAACATATTTTCAAAAAAAGTTTTTTTCATAGTGCTTGTAATATTTATCTTAATAATTTTGTGCATTCATTTGTTGATTTATCAATTAGAATATTTTTTATAGATTATTTTGCAAAAAAGGAGAAAAAAAAGGGTAAAAATTCCTGTTAGGTATATATAACATGCCGTAAAAATTGTAATACCTCATAAAATGCTTATTCCATGCACAGTTTAAACAAGTGTATTATACTCAAGATAAAAAAGTTTACTTCAAAGCTTTATCTTAAATAGAAAAAATTCCTTAGGGATTTAATTAAGATTAAGACACAAAATTATCATCTATGCGAAAAAGCACTTTAAAGTCAGGCAGCTGAGCAAGTTTCTGTATTAGAACAATTTAAAATCATTCATAGCTTTTTTAAAAATGTAGATAGAGAGATGAAGTCTTTTCTGTCCATTTGAAATACTTTGAAGTTTTATTATAAGCAATAAAAAAAATTTTGGTATTTTTGTCATTTTTTGGGTACTGTGACCCCTTAAAAGCATTTTTCACCATGAATAAGTAATTCAAACTTACTATACCGGAGAACTTCGTGATTTAATGTCTTTATGGCTTTTATTTTCTCGCTTAGCAGAAGAAAAAAATGCTTACTTTTATCGGATTTATATCAATTTTTATTTTATTAATTTGAAATTTTTATTTTATTTTATTCATTTGTAATTGAAGTGGAGATTGTGTCAAAAAGTAATTATTCATCGTGCCAACATCGATTCCAATTTTCATTTATTTATTTATATTTTCATAGTAAAAGCAAAATGCTCGCGCGTTTAGATATTTGGTTTTATTAGTTTAATAAATTTCAATTCCAAACTCCCCCCACTCATAAATTACAATGCCGGAGAAGAATGATCGTGAGTTAATGTTTTTTTTTTCCTTCTCTAAAAGAAATAAAAAATGCTTACTTTCATTGGCATTTCACAAACAGCGATGCCAACTGACCGCTCTTCGTTTCTAGTAATAGCGATTGTTATTTTGTCTAGAAACACACATAAATAATAAAAAATTTCACATGTAACACCAATATTTTTTTAATTATTTTGTAATGAACTTTTTAACCCTTTCGATACAGCAAATTATCAGAGATGCCAACTTGCTCCACTTTGTAAAAGCATATTATCTAGTAGTAATTAAGTTGAAGTTCTTTATTTTTTATTTGAAGTAATTTTTTCACCACTACGTATCAGAAATTTAAAGTTCGTCTCGAATAGGTTAACATAGTTGTAAAGGTTTATTATTGGTTTATTAGGTTTACGTACATTTGCAGGCTTGTGTGCTCAATTTAGGCTTATAAACCTTTGTCAAATAGAAGTACAGATAGCAAATAGAAGACAGAGAAGGACAGCACGTAGAAGCATCCAGGGTAACAGCGAGATTCGAACCCGCTACCTCCACGCTTTGCACAGCATTTGGCGGGCAGTACCGCTTGGCCAGGGAGGCCCCTCGTTGTGAAGGAAAATATAGAATAAATGATTAAAGCTTACCTGATATTCAAATTTAAGTGGAAGTAAAACTATTCTATTTAATACAATTACGCATTTTATTCTGTTACTTAATTCCACTTTCCTATAAGTCTAATTATTTTGTAGTATTTAACTGTTTTTCAATTAGAAATTCATTTTAAATTATATCAGGCATCGTTGTTTAATTTTTTGGATTAATTTCATTCCATAGTTACTACGTGGAATAAAATGTGATTCGAAACATTAAATTTCATTTGTAGTAAACTAAAACTAAATACTCCGTACAAGAATCAATGACTAAAGATAACCTGATACTATACATTTTACAAATTTAAGTGGCAGTAAAACTCTTCGATCTACCACAATTAACTATCGTATTCAGCAATCCATCTCTGCTTTGTTATATGTCTATTTTTTTTATTTATTTATTTATTTATTTTTTTTTTGAAGTGAGAAATTGTTTTTCAATGAGAAATTCATTTTAAAATATTTATACAATCAACTTTCATTGTTTAATTTTTGGAATGATTGCATTTCATAGTTTAAACTAAATAAAATAAAAAGTGATACAGAATCTTCAGTTGTAATGATAAAAAAAAAATGACTGTTTAGAAAAAATCCCTCCCCCCTCCTTTCAAGAGCAACCCTTTCTTCTTATCACTCATGTTTCGCTGTCTTATTTAAAATGAAGAACGTTTTTGGATTAGTCTAAGGCGCCGTCCAGTAGGTCAACATACAATTCTTTGAAGTGAAATGATTAAAATAGATGGAAAGACACCCAACTGCTACCGACTTGACTTCCGTTAGCTACTGACCATCGTATTTAGTAAAGGCTAACCTTTGTCCAGATAGGTGACTCCTTTGGAAGTCGCTGAATGATTGATGAGTCGCTCTTTTCTGTGCAATTAAGAGTTATTACTTGAGTCTGTATTTGCATCTGTTAAAAACCTTTTTTTTTATGTCAGATACATTTAATTTGATTGAACAAAGTTAAATTTTAACATAACTTCCTATTTCATACTACGAAATTTAGGGACAAAAGTAAATCGCAGGATACAAATTTAAATTTTAATGTAACTCACATATAGCAGATAATTTTAATTTGTACTACAAAGGGTAAAGACCCACCTTTTGCACTCTGTTATTACCCGAATCTCTCTTTGTATTGTTTAAAATTTAAAATTTTTATTCTTAAAAATTGGTAACTTTTACGAACTTATATTAAAGTATTTCACGTTTAAATGATTTAGTGTTTACATTAGTTCAAACAGCATATTAAAGTACTCGGAGGGTCGTTGAAAACTTTTTGTAGTGGCAGTAAATTTAAGTTAATGCTAGAAGATATTTCTTCTTTTAAGAAACCACTTAATCGTTAAGTGACTTAGAAACTTCAGTTTTAATGCATAAATACTATCTTTGGAAAAAAAAATTTAGTGATAGTTACACCAAACATAAAATTTCGGCTTTATTTTCGTTACCGCCTTTTAAAATTTTCAAGATCCGTGATAACCCGATCCGAGTGATTCAAAATGAAAATCCAGAAATGAGAATCATTTATTATGAATTTAGCTTAATAGCACCAAATCTAGACCCAAAAGCACATTAAAATCATAAAATAATTTTTTACTCATTTAACAAAATAAATTTGTGCCCAATTCTGCAGGGTTTTCCCAAATGGAAAAAATTTAAAAGTCGTAACAAACTTTAAACGTTTCCAAACAAATTTGATTTTGGATTTCAACATTTAGATATGTGTTTTCTATTTCACAAATATATTTTAATTCGACAGCTTTTTTAACAGAGGATTTTGATTGAAATTTTATTCAGGCAGGACATTGGCAAACGCTGCTTCATGCAGTACATTCAAAATAAAGCGAAGTGCTTTAGCTCTTAGTTGTTTAAAGAATTATAGATGCTAAACATTTAAAAGCAACTAATTTTACATTTCTAGTGGTTTCTAACATTTTTTGAATTAGTGTTGCCGGCAGACTACTACACTGCATATAATTCCCCACTTCTTGCCACCCTCTTTTCATTATTTAATGAATTTGGCGCAACAATTGTAAAAAACCTGAATAGAAATGTTTTTCATTTAGTAACAATTCTTTGCATGCTTTAATGTATGCTGTAATGCCACGGAGCCGTGGTGGCATAGAGGATGGAGCGTTTGATTGTCAATGAGTTGAGCCGGGTTCGAATCGCAGAAATGGTTCCTCTATGCAAATTCTGCACTTGGCTCTCACCGATCACAGTGCTGTTGCAAAATATCCTCAGTGGTAGACAAATCATGGGTTAGAGTCCCCTTGACGAGTAGTTTTCCTCTACATGCAACGCAAATGCAGGTTAGTTCCATCAAAAAGTCCTCCATGAAGGCAAAATTTCTCCCAATACTTGATCCAGGAGTTCCTTTGTCTTCTAGATTGGGTTCAAAATTACAGGGCTACAGAGTTGAACATTGGCGGTCGTAAACTCAAAAAATTGGGTCAACTGTTCAACGACGGTTATAAAATAAAATAAAATTGTATTTCTCGAATAATTTTAATGTGTTGGAAACTTTTGACTAGATTTGAAAAAAAAAATGGATGTTACTCAACATTATATTTAATAAAATATATCTAGCATAAAATATTTCTAAATTGAAAAAGATTCTGTTCGGGGAGCAACATACATTATATAATCAAATTTCATAAATTACGTAACCATCTTTTGTCCACAGAATTGATCTCCATTCAACCCATTTTCATCCCTCCTTTCTAAAAGCTAATGAGTTGAGAAGAACATATGGATTTGAAGATTCTTCAGGCCTTCAATGCATCTGTTTCTGGCAATATTTCTCGGATAAGATTTATGACTTAAATCATTTAAACTCCTACAGTCCTTAAACTCACCGAAGGGGGTAATAATTGCCTCCCCCCACATTTCCCTTTTGAATTTTAGTTGGGTTAAACAATTTCCCCCTCCCTCACAATTCAGAAGGCTGGCTGATTACGCATTTTGCTCAAAAGCTGGGAAACCAAAATGGAATTCCCTGAAGATCGGGATATTTCATTTATCATTATTTTCTTTTGAGGCTTGAAGCCTCATGCTGCTATCGTAACTAATGATATACCGGCTAAGGTATTTGAATCCTAAAGAAACATCGAATCCAAATTTGTCAGAATGTTCGTAAAAGTGGTAGAGTAAATGGACAACACTTTCAGACAATACAAGTAGCATTGTTGGGGTATATTGATGGTTTTCATTTTGCTGTTTATTTAAACTTTTCGGATTGTTATCACCATGATCGATGTTTTTTGTTGGTAAATCTTCCTTCTTCAGATTTCTTGGGTGGTCCAACTGATTTTTAGGTTTTTGAAAAAGGGACGTCTTAAACCTTTGACACTGAATTCTTATCAAACATATTTTTTGTACTTTTTTCATTATTCTATTTAGCATTTTAATTATTTGTGATTATAGAATACGATATGAGACACATGTGTCTTTTTTTGCCTTAAAGGCAAAGTCCACTCACTTCCAAACAATAATTTCTGAAATTTGCAGTTATTTCAATCTAAGAGAGACAGTTATTCATCATTTAAATTTCTATAATTTACAAAATCAACTATTGATAAATTTTTGAATATAAATGAAAAAGGAAATTTCTAAATTTTTTTTTTATTTTTTGGATTTTATATTTTAGTACAAATATAATTCGGATAATCCAACAGATTTTTTTTAGTAACTTTGAATGTGTTTTTGTAATAAAGGGAGGAAAAAAATATATTTTTGCTTGCAATTTGAATGTCAGAAATATATATATATATATAAAAAAGACATCCGAGGTTGTAGGACGCGTCTTTTTAAAATGTTTTATCGAAATTCCAATTATCCTTTTTACTTTAAAAAGATGCACAGATCGTATTTTTTATGCTAATGAAAGAATCTTTATATACGAAAATATTATCCGAAATATAAAGTTGAGTAGTACTCATTTGATCAAAATACATAGTTCGGATCTGGAAAATATGAGGCAAAAAATAAATAAATAAATAAAATAACGGACTACCCTAAATAGCTTTGATCTAATGATCAGATCTCAATTTTAATGATTTGAGGGGGTGACCTCAAATATGCTTATTAATTAATGCACACGATGTCATATTTTTTGAAAAACTCATATTTTTAAAATTCGATTTCTCAGGAACTATTCGACCGATTTCGCACAATTTCTGTATTTTGCCATGTAAAATTACATTCTTTAAAATAATGCAAAATGATGACCCCTTACCTTTAGAAGGTCAGAAATTCGAATCCGTAGAAAAAAGGTATGTTTATTCAGAGAAAGTATGTTTTGGGATCTGATTTCGTAACTTAAAATATAGTTTGTGCTTATTAATTAGCATACTTGAAGTAATCCCCCAGAACCATTAAGATTGAGTCTTGGTACGTCAAAATTAGATCGTTAGATCAAAAGTTATTCAGGGTGACACTCTGTTCTTCTAACTAACAGGGCAGGGCTCGGAAATAATATTGCCCAGAGATGATATTGATGTGATTTTGTATGTACTACTTTTTATCTTTACATGTTCATCCAGGCACATAAATAATGAATCCTAGAAATACAGATTTAACCTTCCCTCAAGTTTTGATATTTTAATCGTTCCTTTATTTAGTTCCGTTATTATTACTAACTTTAATTTTAAAAAAAGTATTCCTCAGTTGCATTTAAAAATAATTAATGTACAAGTTAATGCTTAAATGTGATATTGTTTTAAATAAATACAATTTTTAATTAAAAAGTGAAAGCTATTAAAAAGATGTTTACAACCTTTTTACTGGAACATTAATACCACTTTTTAATTTTTTAAGATCCCGAGTTTTAGAATTTTATATTTTTTAGTCCTGGTCGTGCAGGGATAAAAAATGAATTACCTTGAATAACTTTTAATCTAATGATCTGATCTTCATATACTACGATTCATTTTTAGGGGACATCCCTAATATGCAGAGTAGTTACTGCAGACAATATTTTAGTTTTGAAATCAGATACGAAAATGTCCTTAATAAACATCCTTTTCGGATTACTCACCCTCAAAATAAAGGGAGCAATCAAGAAATATGGTCAGAAGAACGGACTCGTTCATTTTATCACATCTCAAGAACACTTTAAACGAACCGAAAATTATAAAATTCAGCGATAATTTAAACTGAAAAATAACTTTTAATAAATATTTTAAATTTTTTTTTTTTTAATGAAGTCGAAAAAATGTCGAATTTCAAGTCATACAAATTTCTGCATCCTTTTAAAGAATGCAGTTTTGTAAGTCCAAATTACAAAATTTGAAAGAACTCGTTTGAATGGTTTCAGAGAAATCCAGTTTTAAATATACAACTTCTTTAAAACTTGATTTCACTGGAACTATTCAACCGATTTCTCTAAAATTTCGTATTTTAGCATACCTTCTTTATTTGGAACTATTCCAACTATTTGTCTTAAATTTTGTATTTTAACATACCCTCTTTATTTGGAACTATTCGAACGATTTGTCTTAAATTTTGTATTTTAACATATCCTCTTTATTTGGAACTATTCGAACGATTTGTCTTAAATTTTGTATTTTAACATATCCTCTTTATTTGGAACTATTCCAACTATTTGTCTTAAATTTTGTATTTTAACATATCCTCTTTATTTGGAACTATTCGAACTATTTGTCTTAAATTTTGTAATTTATCATACCCTCTTTATTTGGAACTATTCGTACTTTTTGTCTTAAATTTTGTAATTTATCATACCCTCTTTATTTGGAACTATTCGAACGATTTGTCTTAAATTTTGTATTTTAACATATCCTCTTTATTTGGAACTATTCGAACTATTTGTCTTAAATTTTGTATTTTAACATATCCTCTTTATTTGGAACTATTCGAACGATTTGTCTTAAATTTTGTAATTTATCTTACCCTCTTTATTTGGAACTATTCTAACTATTTGTCTTAAATTTTGTATTTTAACATACCCCCTCTTTATTTGGAACTATTCGAACTATTTGTCTTAAATTTTGTATTTTAACATACCCCCTCTTTATTTGGCACTATTCGAACTATTTGTCTTAAATTTTGTATTTTAACATACCCTCTTTATTTGGAACTATTCGAACGATTTGTCTTAAATTTTGTATTTTAACATATCCTCTTTATTTGTTGGATCAGAAATCTAAATCCGGTATAAAAAAGAGTGCAGTTTATTCAGCGAAAATACGTTTGTGAGTCTTATTTCGTAAATTAAAATATCATCTGCTCTAATTAATTAGCATATTTGAGGTCTCTCCCTCGAACCATTAAGATTGAGTCCTAGTATCTTTTATTAGTCACTCAAGTTGAGTCATTTATTTTTGCGCACTGTGCATGAATTTTAAAAAGTCTCATGCAAAGTTGGTTCCACTTACCACTATACTGACAACATTGAGGCTTATTCAATAAATGAAATCAGTTGAGTGTGGAATAGAGTTTTTATAATGGAGAAGGAGTTAGGAAGGAGACATAATTAAACAAAGATAAAAGAAACGCTTTATTCATAGAAGCATAGGTAATTTATTAAACATTGAGTATAAAACATGCAGCAAAAACATTGAATATCATTCTTCTTTGATAAATTTTATGTTTGTTCAAAATTGTGAAGTGGATGCTGAATATGCATAACTTCTATTATTTTTACGGAAGATATTTTCGACTAATAGTGAAATAAGGAATATTTGACTGTTCCACAAATACTTTCATGTTGTCGATAATCAGGGTAAAAAAGATAAAACAGGTAGCCGAACCATTTTATTTGTGGGTGGGATAGTATTAGTTTGCTTTATTTAACTCACCACTACTTAATTCGAATTAAAAATCGTATAGTTACATTTTTAACACACATGGCTTGGATGTGTTAGATTTAAAGTGAAAGCAAAAATAAGTCTGCCAAAACTTAAGCTACCTGTTTTAATTGTTTACTGTCTTGATTATGATTCCATACGAATGCATTTATGACCGTCCCGAGAAAGTTAAAGATGTACCAATATTTCAAACTTAATCATATTATTAAACGAATAAATTGCATGAATGTTACCACCTGCAAAAAGAATTGTTACACATTCTGAGATGATGTCACCATCAACCAGAGGAGAGAGTATTTATTTAATAATTTTTTTCTCTTGATAAAAAAAATTTAAATTATTGGAAGTATAGTTAAATTGTTTTTCTTATGGAACAAGTATATCCTTAAAACTAACATATTGTCGCAAATTTTATTCAAATATTCAGGGCTTAACTAATGGCAGCTTAGTTAATAAATAGTTTGCAATGGACATTTATTAATTATACTAACTACGGCCCAATTAATTTTACTACGGGTCCAAGGACTGCAGGTCTATACTACAGGTCTTGTTCAATTTTAAAACTTGAATATTATTACAATAACTCCAAAATTCTTTTAATAGCCCAAGATATCAATAAGAGATAGGTAATCTTGTTTTATTCATATGAATGACGACTTCCTAATTAAAGACAAAACGTCCTTACACTACTACATGCCACATAAAAGTTAAACTTGAACTGATTTACTGCTCTCTGAAATCAGTTTTTTTATATTTTTGTTTTAACTTACCATTTTTATGAGGTAAAAAATTATTAAGATTTTTTCCTTTTCAAATCTGTTTAGTTATCTTCATTCACGTCTACATTAAAGCGTTCGAAATCTGGCGAATTTTTTCTTCTTAATAATTTTTGAAACACCTGAAGATTTTACAGGTATATGTATCTATTTTTTTCTTTTTTAGATGTAATGCATATTAAAGCTGCTTTTCGGAAGATTTTTGAAATTTTTCATAAAAATTTTTAGAAGATTTTTTTTTTAATATTTCAAACCTCAACACAATTTCAAACTTCAACACGATAAATTGTATTAAACTAAGTGAGCTGTATTTAAAATATTGATATCCGAAATATTTTCCGAAAATTCCTAGAGCTCCGTAGAGCGGTTGAAGAGGCCTTGAAATATTGAATTTTTTTAAAATTGTAAAAACAAAAAGCATAAAAAAAATTCCTAATTATTTGAAAGCTGCGAATTTTAAGACCACCAGAATCGAACTCTCTACCTCCAGCTCTCCAACCAGCAGAGTGTGCTACGCCTTAAGCAACTGTACTACCGGAGAGCCAACAATCTTTACTCTAATATCTCTTCTGTTGTTTCATTCATATGAAGACTTCCTAATTAACTACATGAGGTCCTTACACTACTAGATACCACATAAAAGTTAAACCTGAACTGATTTACAGATCTCTGAAACCACTTTTTTATATTTTTATCTCAACTTACTGTTTTTTTTTTTCGAATTAAAAGATTTCAAATATTTATTTTTCAAATCTATTTCGTTATCCTCATTCACGTCTATTTTAAAGCTCCCGAAACCTGGCAAATTTTTCCTCCTTAATAACTTTTGAAACTACTGAACACTTATATTATCAGGTATATCTACCTATTTTTTTTTTTTAATATAACGCACGCTCTCAAGTTTTAAAACGTCTATTTGGAAGATTTTTTTAAATAATTAATAACCATTTTTAGATTTTTTTTTTAATATATCAAACTATAACACGATTAAGTTTTGGAAAATTGCATTAAACTAAGTGAGCTATGTTTAAAATGTTGATATCCAAATAGGTTTTCCGAAAGCTCCTAGACCTCCTTGGAGCGGTTACAGGAGTCCTGAAAGACGGAATTATTTTTTACTGTAAGAAAAATAATTATTAAACAAGGTTTCTAATAACTTTAATATTACGGTTGTTTGTACGAATTTACTCATGAAACTTTTTTATGTGAAATGCAGCAAAATTGAAAAAGAAAATTCTCCCCTCCAGAATTACCAAACTACAACCAGCATCTTACTATCTCCAAACTTCCACTCCACAACCGTCACATCCCTATCTCCAAACTTCCACTCCACAACCGTCACATCCCTATTTCCAAACTTCCACTCCACAACCATCACATCCCTATCTCCAAACTTCCACTCCACAACCGTCACATCCCTCTCTTCACATCACCACCAACAAGTGAGCTTCATTCACTTTTTTTATATTTTAATTTACCGGTATGTTCAAGGTAAAAAATCATTAAGATTTCTTTTTCAAATCTTCTTAGTTATCTTTATGCCAAAACGCATGCCAAAATTATAGATCAGTTAGCAGTATAAATACGTTGCCCAGGGTACACCACGAGGAGGTAGGTCTACGCAGTACCCCGATAAAATTTTCAAGAAGGATACTGCTTCAGATGTTCTCAGGTGTTGTGCCTTGGAGCTAATCTATACTGAATATCCGGAGGAATTCTGGCTGTATGTGTATATGGACGGGTCATACTCTGTAAGCTGCACATCTGCAGGCTCCGGGGTCTTTTCGAGACTCTTCTCTCATTTTGCTTCTGCGGGCAGGAACAGAACGGCATTTGATGGAGATGTGGAGGCCATCCGTAATGCATTAGTGCAACTCCTGGACCTTCTACACGAATTTAAAAAGGTTGTTATACTCTCGGACTCACAGGCAGCCATACAGGTCATTGGTTCTGCTGGGGCCCCTACATCTGTTGAGGTCCTGCAGTGCCGGGAGTGAATTCGTCTCTTTAGTCAAGAAAATAAACGTATCAAGTTACAATGGATCCCTGGACACTGCGGCATTTATGGGAACGAGCAAGCAGAAAGGTACTCTTCTACAGCAAACAAATGACTCTGGGCAGTTTTTTAACTCGAAAAAGCTGTTCTGGAAACAAGCTTTGAAGTCGAGATTCAAAGCACAAATACAAGATAGGATTGAATCCAAGACCTGGAGTAGTGAAGATTTTGCTAATATATCCGATTGCCCAAGACGTGAGGCAGTGTCATTGTTCCGGCTGGTTACGGGACATGACTGCCTGAGTGAACATCTCCATACAATTGGTATTTCTAACTCCCCTCTTTGTTCATTATTCGATCTGAGAGAACCTCTGAATACAGCTCATCTGAGTCGATGGCTCTGCCGACTCCGAGCCCGCCCTGTATTGGAGAGCTAAAGAACGCCGGAGGCTTTAATGACTTCGGTCAATATTTGTAACTGCTTGCTCATTGTTTTGCATCGGCATGTTTTTATAAATGTAATTTGCCTTGCCATTGGAAATTTAAAAAAAGTTATCTTTATTCACGTCTACTTTTAAAGTGCTCGAAACCTGGCGATTTTTTCCTCCATAACATTTTTAGGAACAACGGAAGATTTTATATTATCAGGTGAGGAGGAAATTCGAAGTCTATATTCTGCATTACAATATAGCCCTATATCTACCCTTATATTGACCCATAATATTCAAAGTGGACCACATATTATATTACCGAGTACTAGTGTACTCTTTCAATTTAATTAATTATAGGATTAATAGGAAGCCCACAATGTGGCCCTATAGGTAACTATGTATGTATATACATAATAGTATGTTGAATATCGCTAAAATGAAGTAATTCGAATTCCGTATGTATATTTATATATAATAGCTTTAAAACGAGGAAATTCGAAGTTAATATTCTGTAACATGGCCCTATTTATCCCCTTAATATTGAGCTCCAAAATCCAAAATGAACTGCGCATTATATTACCGGGTACTAGTGAACTCTGACAGAGGAAATAATTATAGGCCTAATTTTTGGAACACAATGTGGCCCTATAGGTTACTATGTATGTATATATAGTATATAATAACGTTAAAATGAGGAAATTTGAAGTCAATATTATGTATTACAAAAGGCCCAAATCTCTCCTTAATACTGATCCATAATATTTAAAGTGGATCACGTATTACATTACCGGGAACCATTGTACCGTACCGGAGGAAATAATTATAGGCTTAATAAGAGACCCACAATGTGGCCCACTAGTAAAAATACCACTAGGAAAAATAATTTGTGAAACTATGGATAATCCATTAGTGTTGGAAGAGAATTTAATTGCAATTTTTGCTCGAATTATATTATTTTTGCAAACAACTCTAACACTTCTATTTATAAATATTGCTACAAATACTTTCTAAAATGTGTAAAATAGTTTATCTCAACTGTAAAAACATTGTAGCTTATCAATAACTGAAAACTAAGTTGAAAGGGATAAAAAAAAAATTTAAAAAATTCTTACTATTTATAAAATGTGCTTTCTTAAAAAACTGAGACTATCTTTATTCCTGCCATTAATTTTAAAATAAACCTTTTGAAGAAAAATCCATCGAAGCATGTTTCTCTTTCTATTGGAACATATTTTCTTCGATAATCTATTTTGGTCTTGTTTGTTCTCCCCAATCCTTGACGGGTGCCCGCGCAAGGAGATTAAAACGCCGGGGCGCTTCCTGTCTAAATAACACACGATAATTATATTTACTTAAAAACCTCATTAAAAGCTTTTGTCGACGCCATGACCGGGGCGCAGATTTTACGCCCTTAAATTGCCTATGAGGTCGTATTAAAAGTTCGATAACACTTGATAAAAACCGCGCCAGGGATTACATGTCAATGTCGGTAATTAATTGTAGTTAGGGGGGTGATAAGCCCGTCATTTGCTTATGATGATTAATTAAAGCAGGCTCTGGGGGCGCTTTTCTCTTGCGCCCTGGTGTAGGGAGGGGGGAGTGATAGAAAAGAGAGACGGGAGTTTTCTACAGAAGATTCCAAAAAGTGTAACTAAACTTTTGACATCTATATCATCAGCCAGAGTTGGAAAGAGAAGAAAAATTTTAAAAGAGGAATTTCGTCTTTTCATTCAGTGAGGAGTGACATATTTTTAAATTTACATTACCTTTTTTTTTTTTTTTTTTTTTCCTTTTTGGAATTGCGAAAAATAATTACTATTTTTATATAGAGTAAAGAATTTATGTTGAAAAAAATATTTAATGAACTGAAATGGTCTTAAAAATTAAAGCATTAATAATTGTTGCATAATTATAAAAATTATAATTGTTTATGTTATATTGAGAATATTTGAAAGAAGATATTTAGAGTTTCCATTCAGTAAGTGGTGACATAATATTAAATTACCATATTTTTTTTTAATTTGAAAAATAAATGCTGTTTAAATTGGAATGAAGAATATTTGTTAAAAAAAATATTAACTGAAATGGTTTTAAAAATTATAGCTATAGTTACGTTATATTTTAGGCCTTTTCAGATCTGATTTATTTTGACTAAGCACGGTCAGAAAATTGTTTGAAAGTGATTGCTAAATTTTCAAAATTTTTTAAACTTTAAAGTATTCATATGAGCTAAAAATATTTCCTTTATCGTGGTGGGAAAATTTTAAAACCTGATTTTATAAAACTCTTTTATCAAGACGGACGAGAAAACTCATCTTCGAGGAATATTCGCTTTGCTCTATTGTTGTATTAGTAAACATGGTTATTTATTGTAATTGATTATCATTCCTTAAAGTGAAATAATTAAGTTTGAAAGGAATTCAATTTTAGTGATGGGGGGAGAGCAGAGAAAGGGCCATGAAGAAAATTTTAATTTTAAGCAGTCTTGAGGAAAGTTGTGATGGGGATGTGTTTGAGGATGTGGAATTTCTTCTGAAAACTTCTTTTAAATACTATGAAAAAGTAGTCAATGCAACCTTCGTTTATTTTATCATACCGTAAAAAAATTTAGAAATGTTTTCCTTCTAACAAGCCATTTTTTAAAAAAAAAAATTACTACTTTCTTAGAGTGCTTACGCTAAAACAATCTAACAGAGCCGCGATGGCTCAGGGGATAGAGCGTTCTTCTTCCAATGAGGTGAACCGAGTTCTAATCCCGGCAATGACTGGTCGATACGAATTCCGCATTTGGCTTGCACCGACCACAATGCTGACGTAAAATATCCTCAGCGTTAGACGGATCATGGGATTGAGTCCCCTTGCCGTCAGGCTAACCGTGGAAGGTTTTCGTGGTCTTCCTTTCCACGTAACGCAAATGCGGTTTAGTTCCATCAAAAGTTCCCCCACGAAGGCAAATTTCCTCCCAATACTTGGTCCAGGAGCTCCTTTGTCTTCTGGATTTGGGTTCAAAATTACAAGGCTACGGAGTTGAACATTAGTAGTCGTAAACTCAAGTATTGGGTTGGCTGTTCAACGACGGCTATTAAAAAACACTCTAGCAAGACAGTATAAAATAGCACATTGTTCGAAAAACTTTCAAAAAGCTATAACAATTTTCTTAGAAAAGTTTACTGCTACCACTGAGTTGGGTGTAAAAAAAAAAAGAAAAAATTGATAAATCGAATTTTTCATCCAAACTTGTTTTGAAAATGAAAACATGTAAAAATGGAAATATTTTCTTCTCTTAGTTTGTAGTGCTAAATATGTTTGCTGGGGTATTGAATACTCACGCAGCAGTTATCTAAAAAAGGTATCATGGTGGCCAGAAAATTAAAAGGTTTAAATGATACCTTCCCTCAATAATAATCAAGAACTGAAGAATTATATTTCTTTGGAAAATTATTATCAATTCTGTCCGCATGTAATAGATAAACTCATTTACATACCTTCCAACTTGAAAGGTCATTAAAAAAGAGTAAAACAGAGTGGTAGTAAAACAACCATCAATTTTGGAAGAATTTTTAAAAAACAAAACTATTAAGATGTCTGTAAGGATAATTAGCCAACAAATCGATCTTATCTACATATTATTTTAAATTATTGTTTCGTCGTGGTAGTTTAATTTTTTTTTTTAACGAAGCATCCACTTGATGTATACAAATATGAGGTGCTATCTTTATCATATTGGTGCTTTTTATATACATAGCTGCTACAAAATGAAAAAGTCCCCTCTTGCTCTACAGAAAATTTCAATGAACTATTCCTATTTGAAAATTTGACTGAAGACAAGAGACCAATAGCAGCATAGTGATGTTGCATATTCCAGACATCAATAGCGTATACATAACCTCATCTTCTTCATATCAGCATACTAAAGTTCATACTTTTACAATATAGTCTTATCACCCTACTGCATACAATTACACAGCCAAAACCTCAATGATCCTCATGAATACTTCTTTACTTCATTTGCATTCAACAACCTCATCGAAAGACCACAAAGATCAAGATGAATTGCAAAAGGGCCGCAAGCGGCCTCAGGTGTCGAGATGTTTTATACAGTTCAGTTTTTTTTTTTAGCTTTATATATATATTACTCAAAAAAGAAAAAATAGAAGAAGAATTGAAATTGAATGCAAGGACTGTTTCTGTTTTAAATATAAATAATTAGAAATGTAAGTCATAGTGGTAGTTGCGATTCAATAATTAAAGAGATAATAAATAAAACAAAATGAATTTCTCCCTCTTTTTACACTTTTAGTCGCCTTGTCTTGCTTTTGGATCTGGACTCCTATCCCATTTATCGTGTAGTATTTGTCCTTTTGTTTGGTTTCATTGAGGTTAGCAAGCAATGTGATTGCTGTCAGGGGGATTCAAACACTTTGCTTGAATAAATAATAATACTGAAAATAAAACGGAGGAGCTTGCTCTAAGCTATTTGTGACTTGAGTATTGGATACTGGTTGATGGTTGATCAAAGTGGGGAAGCGCTTGATAGAACTTTCAATATTGTAGTTGCTGAAGCTGATGTTGAATGTGGTCTGTGATAATAAATTTGTTAAAGCTTTTATCTATTTTGATGATTGTGATATGAAGCATAGGATGTAAAAAGCTGCTACTGGTCGGTATTTTATATCTTTTTTGTAGTTTTCAAAATTAAATATCTGGTTAAAGTTAGCTGCCTTACTTTTTTTGTCGAAGAAATCTGCATTTAATTCATACATTGTGATGAGATCGGAATCTTGAGGCCTTTGTGAATATTTGCATTTCTGATGAACCATCTGGCACATGCGATTTTTCTTAGTATTTTCATTTGACATTGGTTGAGCTTTTGCATGCGGTATTCTGGTCTGGTTGTCCAGGCAGGTGATGTATGCGTGAGAATTTCGGCCTGATCATCAATGTAATAAAGCAGTTTTCTTAGTTTTAATGATATATTCTTCTGGTTGCAGATGAGTGGTTGCATTACTATTGTTGCTGTATTTGCTTTATCAATTATATTTTTGATTAGGTCGTTCCAGGTGAGTTTGCTACTTATTATGAGGTTGAGGTAGTTTGATTCATACTCATATGTAGTAGTTATCTTAACATCAGTCCAGCGAGGGGTCCTAACTAATTCATCTGAGTGGGAATGTATAATAAATCGCCGAAGCGCAATTGAATGGTGAAAGTAGTTTGATTCTTTGACCATGGGTATATGTATGTTGAACATTTTTGGTTTTCACCGTGTTAATATTTCCGTTCTTCTTTTTTGCATAATTAGAATTTGAGATTTATCTGAGTTTACTGCTACTTTCCATTTAACGCACCAGTCTCTTATTTCGTGTATTTGTTCCTGTAATTTTATTAATGTTATATTTGGACTGCTTGATTTGATGATGATTCTTGTGTCATCTGTATAAAAAGCTGCTATACTATTGTAATGTTGTTGTTGACGTATGCCTGTTTAGGCAGAGGGGGTGCGATTGTTATTGTTTTCCCAGTGACGTCTTCTATGGCCAAGAATTCGACTTCTGCCACATCATACGTCGCACCCGTTTATAGGGCGGACCCATTCATGCATCCATTCATTCATCCACAGATCGCAATTTTGACCTGAATCAGAGAACGATCGATCTCCAATCCAGTACCCTCAGAGGTACTGATTTGTTATGGGAACATGGAGGACTTTTGCGACTCGACAGATTTAACGTGCATCAGTCACTTTACTACACGGGGAGTCTTCGGCCGGCGGGGTTCAAACCCACGAACTCTCGGACATGGGCCCAGCGCCCTACCGACCAGGCTATCCCGGCCTATACTATTGTAATATGTTCTATTATTTAGAAAATCATAAGTGTATAAAATATATAGAATCGGTCCAAGAATGCTGCCCTGAGGTTTCTTCCAACTGTGATGTTGCTTTTTGATGATTTGCATTTGCGAATTGAACCTTGAAAGGTTCTATTTGAGAGATATGCTTTTTAATTATCTATCATTAATGCTGTTGTTTCCTTATTGATTAGAGCTCTGCCGGTGAACGAGAAGTAGTTGCTTTTTAGAGTTCAGTTTTTGACGGAATCCGAACTGCTCGTCGGGGAGGGATGTAAGTAGGGGCTTGATTCTATTTTATATGATATTTTCGTAAATTTTTCCCTGAATGTTTAAAAGACTTATTGGTCTGTAACTCTCAGGGCAGCTTGGATTTTTATTTTGCTTTAGAAATAGAATGACTGATGCGTTTTTCCAGGTTTGAGGATAATAATTCAGAGCAAGGCAACTATTTATAATGTGAATGATTTTACGTATATAATTTGGAGATAGCAGTTTTATCATTTTCTTTTTTATTCTATCATCGCCTGGTGCTTTGTTATTTTTTAAATTACGGATGATGTTGCAGATTTCTTTATTATTTGTAGGTTCTATTGTTTCAGGGATAGGATGCTGTTGGTGGAAATCGTTTATTTCTTCTGTGATTAAATTATGATGGTTTTAATCTGAATTTTGATTTGGTGAGAACTGGATTTGGAGAGAGTCAGCAAATACTGCAGTTTTATCTTCTATTGTGTGCGCTGTGACAGATGGTCCATTTATTGGTCTGCTATCTGTGGTGTGGTCAGGAATATTTTAGCCATTTTCCAAATAGTATTGTCGGCGGTACAGAAAGAGGCAACTTTGCTTTGCCAGAGTTGCTTTTTTTAACTTTTTGCTGTGTTTTCTTATTTGTTTATTTAGTTGTTATTTCGTTAAGGTATGCTGGATCGAAGGTTCTCTGATGCCACTTTCTATAATAGTTTCTTAATCTGATAGTATTTTAAATCACTGGCGGTAGCCGGTAATGATGCGCAGTATGGTTTGTTTCTATTGAGGCATTTTGGTAGGCGTCTATGATTTCAGATTGTGGCTGCTGGATATGGTTATCTATTGTAGTTTCATCTTCTAAGGTTGGTTGGTTTCTATTATTGATAATAAGTATGTTTCTGCAGAGGTTCCTGTCTGTTTTAATTTTTGATTTTTCAGAGTGTTCAGTTGTCAGCCCGACGAGCAGTTGGACAGGTAGATGATCTGATGACAGATGGTTTAGTGAGCAGGCGACCATGGGGACTTGCATATTTGTTATTTCTAAGTCAAGTATGTCGGGTCTATGGTTCAGTTGGTTTGGGATATAGGTTGGAGCAGTGACTATGAGTTGATGTTTGCGGATAAGGTTTTTAAGCTGCATTCCTGTATAGAGGGAGTTGTTGCTCATCTTCATAGCTGGAGGATCCGTTTTTTTTTTTTTTTTTTTTTTTGTAGACAGCTTGTTGTTTGTTGTTAATCATCTGTTTTATTTTTGGTTACAGCTTTCTAACGGCACTTATTTTTCTTCTATTGGAGCTATAAGGATATTAGAAGTTGAGATCGTCGGTACTGTATTTTGTTCCATTATTGTTTTGTTTTGTTTTCCTAAAAAAGCATCTATTATTATTATTATTTTTTTTTTTTTACACATGGGAGTAGACTTAAGAAACATAAGTGAAACATTGGATTGGGCATTTCTGTCTCTCTCAATCAAAAGCTCTATCTTTGTTTGCCAGTTTTCTTTTTTTTTTTTCCTTTCGAGTGGAATTTTTCCAAGTAGTAGTGAAGTGGCAAACGAATTACTATTATACACAAACAAAAGACAACCGAATTGCAAAAATATTTTTATGTTTTGTAACAAGTTACACTTACATTCATATGAACATCAAGCATTAATATCTTTGTTCGATTTATATATCTATATGATGGTCAATATTATTTTAAACTAAATTTATCAATAGAAAAAATCTCCCGTCCTCATTAAATATAAAAATAAACGCTTCCAGAAAATCGAAAAACAATTATGGTATCTCACCTTCAATGAAGTTTGATGAGTAACCGAGTAGTTTTGAGGCTGAAATTAGGCAATCGTGAGTCTAATAACAGAAGAAATTGCTGGGCTGCCAATTTTCTATGCTTTTTGGTAAAATTTCTTCTATTAGCTGCTAAGTTAAAGTTTTAGTATATGATTCGTTGTTTTGTCAATTTGATTTAAACTTATTTTTCACGCCACTGCATGTAAATAAGTCAAAAGTTTATAAGAAACGCCACTTAGTTCTAACTTTCTCGTAATGAGGTTTTTAAAATGTTGTCAAAATTACGAAGATTTCTGAAAGCTTTAGTTTTTAGTTGTCAACCGCACTCTAATATATTTTGTAAAAAGTGTAGTGGTTGGCAACCCTGGAAAGTATAATGCCTCGTTCTTGGAAGTTTGATAACAATATATATATATATATATATATATATATATATATATATATATATATATATATATATATATATATATATATATATATATATATATATATATATATATATATATATATATATATATATATATATATATATATATATATATATATATATATATATATATATATATATATATATATATATATATATATATATATATATATATATATATATATATATATATATATATATATATATAAGCGATTGATTCCACAGACTACTGATTAAACAAATCTGAGGGTTTCTTCTGCCGTCTCTTACTTTATAAGTGATTTACCTATCCTAATTGTTTTAAGGAAAAGAAATGATCTTTGAAACTAAGTGCATGTTTTTATTATTAGCTACTAAAATCACAGTCAAAAGCTTACATAAAACGCCACTTTGTTCTAACTCCTTCGTAATGATGCTTTTAAAATGTTGGTAAAATTAACAAAAATTCTGAAATCTTTAGTTTGTAGTTGACAACCATACTCTAATCTATTGGCAAAATTGCTAAAAATTCTGAAAGCTTTAGTTTTTAGCTGTCTACCACTCTCTAAAATATTTTGCAGTGTTTGGGAACCCTGGAAATTGTTATGCTTCGTTCTTGGAAAATTGATAATCATAAGTGGCTGATTCCACGGAGAAGTGATTCAATAAATCAGCGTTTTTTCTGCCGCCTCTCACTTCATAATTGAGTTACCTAACCTAATTTTTTTTAAATAAAAAAAATGACCTTCAATATGTTAAACGCATGGCTTCATTATTAGCTACTAAAATCGCATTTGCATAATATGAGATCAAAATATTTATATTAAAGTAGACACAAATGTCTTTCAATTGAAATAAACTTTTGGAAAATAAAATAACAAAAGCAATACCATGAAACTTAGTTTGAATAACAATATTTAATAAAATGTTATTAGCGACAGAGATCACAATTTATGAAAGAATGGTGTAGCATTTTATTTTCTTAAATCATTCAACTGAAATTCCGGACTGAAAGTGGATCATTATCTTCTAATTCTTTGTAACAGAAATAACATGCATTGCCATTCCTGAATCTTCCGGCAAACCTTAATCATATAGTTCAACTACCAACTTTAAATTGTACCCTTTGCGTTTTTTCGTGTTTTATATTTCCCCACTTCTGTAGAGAGTTCTATTTGGGATTAAATTGGTTGGGCTGGTCTCACTACTGTATTATAATAAATGGCATTGGATAGCACGGAAGAGGGCTGGCGAGGCCTTTATAAAGCACGCGATTTTCTGTTGTTCTATTGGGTGGATTGTTTAGACGGCTTTTCTAATTTATCTTTTGTTATTTAATATCCAGCCTGTTTTGTTCTACGCTTCATTCATTGTCTTAGACATTGAAATAGTTTGCATCCTTGAATTTTATATCTTATGGCTCAACTGCTAAAGGCCAACGTTGTCATGATATTTTTTTTTTTAAATAATAAAGACTCAAATTATTTAATTCTCGAAATATATCTTTTATTTTATATCATCCTTGTTGAACATCTGATCCAATTCTGAGTTCACGACTCTCGATATTTAACCCCGTAGCCTTGTAATTTTGAAGCTAATCCAGAAGATAAGGGAAATCAAGTATTGGGACAAATTAACCTTTGTAGAGGACCTTTTTTATTGAACTAATTCTCATTTGTGTTGCACGGAGAGAAAAAATACGAAAACCTCGCATGGTTAGCAAGACGGCAAGGAAATTCTAATCCATGATCCTTCCGAACACTATTTCATGTCAGCACTATAGTCGGTGCGAGTCGGGATCAGAATTTGTCTCGACCAGCTCTCATGGGCCCCCATGTAAATCTGTTCCGGAGCCAACGGTTGCCTCCATCGAGGTGTGGAAGTATTGCTAGGAAAACAACCTGCCTCCTAACAGAGGGTCCCTCCGTCCTTACCCCGTAAGCAACCACATTCCTCTGCGCTCCCAACAAACACCTTTCTCCTTGTCTCCCCATACTCATGTAAACAGCTAATGAAAAGTAACTCTAACCCCGTCTGCTTTTATTCTTTACAGACTTATATGGTTTTGAAAAAGGTTTACTTATTAAACAAGGAAAATATTTACTTGTGACGAATTCATTAAAAGATAAATATAATTTATTATTTTAACATAGGTGTATAATTTAAATAGATATCGGTCACTAGAAGATGTCACTTTAAACAGTCACTTTAAAGATGGCGAAAAAAATTTTGTTAAACAAGTTTAGACACGCTATGATGGATGAAAGATGTGCGCATGCGTCGGCTCAAAAACCTTTGATGCTTTTCTTGTCATACAAAGGGACCTTGCTGGCCCCTGCTACGTATGGGAGAAGCTAGACTTCCTCTCACATTATTATATTCTTTGGCTGGGATTCGACCACGAGTCACCTCATTATGAGGCGAACGCTCTATAACCTGATCCATCGTGACTCGTGAAATGTATTCCTGTTTGCTTTGTATATTAATATTATAAATATTTGAGCCGTGGTGGCTCAGAGGATAGAGCATTCGCCTCCCAATGGTGTGTCTCAGATTCGAATCAAGCGGTGGCTGGTTGATGCAAATTCAGCGTTGGCTCGCGCTACCACAGTGCTGACGAAAAACATCCTCGATGGTAGACGGGTCATGAGCTGGAATCCCTTTGCCATCGGGATAATCGCGCGAGGTTTTCATGGTTTTCCTCCTCACGTATCGCAAATGCGTGTTAGTTCCATCAAAAAGTTCTCCATGAAGTCTAGTTTGTCTTAATGCTTAATCTAAGAGTTCCCTTATCTTCTTGATTGGGTTCAAAATTACAAGGCTATGAGTTGAACGCTGATAGACGTCAACTCAGAATTAGGTCGACTGTTCAACGCCAGTTATGAAACAATAAAATATAAATATTTCACTATTTACGCATACGTATGCAAGTTTTTGTGCTCATTACGAGTTTAGCTTAAAGCCCGTGTGAAATTAAAGAACAAGTTAGGGATAGACATCACCAAGATTAATCCGAGTTTGAATCCCCTAACTCCTTCTTACGGAGGGTTTGGTGAGTGAGACCGTTCAGTCAGGGAATGCCCCATATATATAAATATTTACTTCATTTCATTTAGTACACACTTTGTATATTTGTATATATATATATATATATATATATATATATATATATATATATATATATATATATATATATATATATATATATATATATATATACATACATATATATATATATATAACCAAATAGAAGAACAGATAGCTCAAATCAGAGGAGCATTTAAGTTAATTGGAGAGACCACAAGGCCTCACTCCATATACAAATAGCTATATTTTCATCGCAAACTGAGAAATTTCGATATTTAAACTTCGGTGGTAGTTAATACGATAAAATATCAAATTTGCCGAATCATGAATACCCAACCTATATTTTTAAATGTATTTTTTACATAACTGACAAATATCGTGAGTTTGTAATAGTAGTTAGAAATGGATTAAAGAGAAGATATTTTTACAAAATTTTAGAATATTTAATTTTATGTTCTTTTGAGCTTCTTTGTATTTGAAATGTATATTAGGCCTTGGTTGAATTGTGGTCCAACTGCTCTTATTGAAAATTGGTAATTGACTCAATTTTATGTTCATGCAAGTAGATTCTATGGTATTTTAAACCTAGTACACCCCAGTATATTTCTGTAACTACGCTGCAAATCCGACAAGATAGGAATAGCAGAACTTACTTTTGACATAAACAGTCAGTATCTAAAAAAAAATTTAAAAATACAGTTTGATTGCCATTGTAATAAGGTCTACAATTCTCATTAGATTTTAGATTTTACTTAATTAATTACATGCAAATATTTTAGCTCTGCGAACGTGTTATGTTGTTCTTTTTTAAAAGTTAAAGGCGTAATAAGATATGCAAAAGAGGAAGAGTGCTAAAAGTGCTTATAGAATATTACATGATTATAACTGTCGAAGAAGTACGAACAAAATTAATATAGCAAATTCTGCAAACCATTAATATCTGCATTAATAAGAGAAAAAATCCGATCATTCTTTCCTATAGAAACTAATCTAAGATTGTGTAGATTGATCTAATCTAAGATTGATATAACGAACAGCTCGATGACCGCTAAAACAGGTTTATAGAATATGTAATGGTTATAACTGTTGAAGGAGTTCAATCAAAATTAGTACTATAACGAATTCTGCAGCTCATTAATATCAATATTAACAAAGAATAATCCTGTCATTCTTTCTAAGAGCTAAAAATTATATAACTTTCTGTTTTTGCACAGAACTAGAGAAAGCTTAAAAATATTAGAGCGTCAAATATGTGCACACAATAAGATTACATGTATTTCGATAAACGCTAAAAGTGCTTATAGAATATTTTAGGGACTGTGGTAAAAGCAGAAATGAAATCCATCAATATCGATATTAGTGAAAAATAATCCTCTTCCTTAGAACATCTAATTCAACATCTCTTTGTCTAGAGAAATCGTTAAAAAATAAAGAATAAAGGCAGAGAAACTAATCAATTTCAAAGGAACATTGAATTAGAAACACTAGAAGTTGATAAAAAGAAAATCAAATTCATGATGAAAGAGTATTTCTTTCCGAACCATTCGAACGAGAAGTGTATTCATCATTTTCGGTCGATATAAGAATTTCAGAAAGGTTTCCTCAACTTGCGTGCAAGTTATGAAACACGCAAATCTGATTAGTTCCACGCACTTAGTCAATTATAGAAATTTTGTAGCGCAATCTGTTTGATTACCGCGTAAAGACAAGTTTTTGTTTCTCTTCATTTACAAGGTGCTCCTTTGTTAGGAAGATTTCCGGGAGAAAAAAGTCGTGGCTTTTCACTTGATTCTTGTATACCTAAACTAATTAATGAATGTCACCTTTTTGAAGTATTTGCATACGCGAACATGTTTCGTTCAAAATCAACAAAGGTTGTAATTATGATATTTGAAAGAAGTATCTATGTTTAATTATATTTTAACAAAGTTTGCTTGGTATAAAAGCTGAACCTAATTTTATAAGCAGCAATTGTAATAATCTTATTTAAAGTTTTGCCAATCTTAATGCAATGAATAAACTCAATTGTTCTACACAAAAATTTTATACTTTGGGGTAAATTGTTTAATAAAGTTTCCTATTTCAAAATATTAAAAGTTTAATAATTCAAAATATTAAAAGTTTCATAATTCAAAATATTAAAAGTTTCATATTTCAAAATTTTGAAATTTTATATTTTACCATTTATTATTGCAACCAAAGTTTCTGGGGAATTTCTTAAATCTTCCCGGTAGTTTCTGAATATTTTTCTGTTTAAGAAAGTGCTTTTATTTAATGAATTAGCGATAGAAGGAGGATAAAGCTTGCGAAATGTTTTTGTACCGTCATGATGTGAAAAGAGTGGCTAAATATTAATATTAAAGTAAAGTAGATACTTTTCAGGATTCAAACAATCCTTATAAAAATTTTAAAAGTGGTATCTATTTTGTAATAAAGAAGTTCAAAATTTCGTTTCACTAGTTTTCACTTTGTACACGTTCATTGTCAGCCGAGGGCAGGTGGTTATGCTATACTTTATATTGAAGAGTGGTAATATATAAAGATAAAATCAAAATAATATTAAATGCAAATTTAAATTTTAATGTAAATTTCAATAAAAATACAAAATTTCTTATTTTAACTACCATTTTAGTTTTTAAATTTTACAAAATCTTTATTTTAATAAACAATATGTAATTGTGACGAGAAAATATCATATTTTTTTACAACTATTCTTGGATGATAATAAGTATTTTGCCATTCTTCTTGGTCGAGTGGGCCATTTATTTGTAATCATTAAAGTGTTGTAGCAAATACAAGCATGTTAAAATGCTTCTAATTTTTGCGATCACTTCTTAACACATTGCTGACCGGTCACGAGTTAACTCGTGTTTTCGTGGCCAAGCGTTGATGACCGGTCACGAGTCATAGCAATGATATTAGCAGTGATCTCGTGGTGACTATTTTAAATAGTGAGCATAATTTTTCTTACTTTTCAAGTTTTACTATTTAATTCTCTACCAATTTATTATAACTTTACGAAACCCGATATATTTGCAAAACTTGTGGTATACCATCACACCTCATGCTGATACAATTCTGAACAACTCCAAAATCAAACAAACACAGTTTAGAGCAAGCTGCTCAATTTATTTTTGATTCCTTTTTAGTTATTCAAGCAAAGAGCTTGAAACATTCATAAAAGCAACTCCATTGCCTGCTTACCTCATTGCTCAACCAAAACTGTTCTAAAATTCCAGATGAATGGGATAAGGGACGCTTCGCGGCCCAGGTGCCCAATAAAATCGAAACACTAGGACTAGGTATACCATCACATAAGCAACCACATCGACTGCTAAATTCAAAATGTTATCACTTTAAACTTATGTAAATTTCTAGATGTATGGGATAGGGGACGCTGCGTGGCCCAGGTGCCTAATTTTTTATAAATAAAGTAAAGTAAAGTATACCATCACACGTAGGTGATTGTTATACTTTATATCATGCGAAAAAGAAATATTAAGAGTTGAATAACATATAAAAAATTTTAAAATTTATTCATATATTTTTACTTCTGCATCCGCTTTAAAAACAATAGCCGGGCACATGGAGAAATTTCCAGGCCTTGTAGTGTATCTACCACTATAAAAAGTGTAAGCATTGTAGTGTATCTACCACTATAAAAATAAAATGCCTCCTTTTTCACAGATGAAGGTTGACTCTGTCTATATCTCCTCTCCACACGCATATATGTATATTCATTATATTTGAATATTAAAAAAGTAAAAAGAGGGAAATTAATAGAACAAAAACTCACCAAACAATAAAAAAAATTATTATTTTAACTACATTTAATTTTGTTTTATTTCTAATAAATTAATCAGTTTTCATTTCAACATGTTCTAGAACAAAATCTGGAACAAAAATATAAAAAATTATTCATTTTAAAAATTATTGTATAAGTTTCGTGGGTGTAAATAACATTTTATGTATTCACATTTGGTTCTAAAAGTTTTCAGGTATAGATGCATACTTTTGATTTTTTCTTTTTGGCAAATATATTACTTATTTTGACAGGTAACGTAGTGTTAAAATAGTGAACTCACCCTTTATATCCTTTTATCATGTGAAATAAATTTAAAAATAATTTTTTTTTTTTCATTTAGGCATTTTGATTAAATTGCTGAAAGGTAGGCTTAAGATCTACAATTTTGAACGTCTAAATAAAAAATGCGATTTAAAATTAAAAAAAAGGTCTTAAATTAGTTTTTAAGTGAAGACAGCGTTATGAAAATAATCATTTTAAATATAATTATTTTAGCATTAAGCAGAATATTTTATTTTTATTTATTTTTGTTCACGTTTTAAAAATGTTTGAAAACTTTGTACGAAATAATCGATAACAATTAATTTGTTTTCCTATATTTCATATAAATTTTGCGCACAAAAACAATAAACGTTAGAACATTCAGAAAATAAAAGAAGTTAAATTAACTTAAATTTTAGAATACCGCATAAAATAAAAAATGTTTTTCCAAGTTGTTGATGATTAAAAATCAAGAGGGAAGAATGGTTTATATCCATGAAAGCTAATCCTGGAAAGAAAGAAATTTTCATGCGGGCAGGAGCTATTTCTCTACAGCACGATCCACCGTAGTATAAATCGCTGTGTAATAACGTTATTCATTTGTCCAAGCTCAGTAATACTTAACCCTTTTGAAGGCCGTGGTAAGTATACTTACCACCACGTTGTACCACTTTTAATTTAGGTTTCCATTTTTCAATAACTTCAGCTTTCTTGAAATGAGTTTGAATAAAATTGGTAACCATTTGTCACTTTTAAAAAACGTATAAGAGTTATAAAGTATATAATTCCTTTTGAAGTTAGTAGCATTTAAGGAATTTATTTTATAAATAAAGAAAAATAAAAGTCAGTAAGTTCCTAATAGATCATGCTAAATATATTTACCACCAAAAAAATGGCATTTTTATAAACTAAATGAGTTTTTTTTTTTTTTTATATCAACTACTGTTCTTAAAACAATTTCAATTCCAAAAATACTTTAATTTACCTTTACTAGAAATAAAGGGCCCGTTAAAGGGTTAAAATGCTACAAATGGTTATCCAATAGTGATTTTTGAAGGAAAAAAATGGTAGATGGCCTCTTTATCTTCTATTGTTACGAGAAATCTCATTGATCCCATTGTTACGAGAAAAGTTTCAAAGTTTAGTTCGATGTTATAGAGAATACCTCTCATTTACCTCGAATAACCTTATTTTATTCAGCAATTATATAACTTGTTACATTTAAACCAGGGCTGCCAACTAATATAGTTTTGAAAAATATTTTATGAAGTGGTAGACAATTAAAAACTGAAACTTTCAAAATCCGACATTTTAAAAACCGTCTCTACGGAGAATGTATTATATAAATTTTTTTAAAAAATTCAAATAGCAACTTCTGCTTTAAAAAATTATTGAACATACGTTGATCCAACTATAAATATTTATATTGTAAACATATTAAGGTAGAGATCACTCAAAAAATACTCAGATACCCGTTTTTTCTTTCGTTTCTGTTACTATTCTATTGAAATGGTTTAAATTATTTTAAATGCCTTTTTAACTAAAGCAAATTCTGGAATGAAATGAATTAGCGCACCTTAGTATAACTCGCTGAGTAATGACTCTCGGGCAGAACCGATTTTTTACGTTATTTATTTGTCGAAACTCAGTAATTCTCAAAATGCAATAAATGGTAACCTAATTCTGAGTTTTAAAAAAAAAATGGACGTGAACAGTTCTTCCCCTTTGATCTTCAATTATAAAATTCGTCGCATGGTTATGAGAAAAGTTTCTAAATTTAGTTCTATGTTATTAAGAGTACCTCACATTAACCTCGAATAACCCCATTTTATTCAAAAATTATATAATTAGCTACATTTAAACCGGGGCTGCCAACTAATACACTTCTTTTCAAAATATTTAATTAAGTTGTGGACAATTAAAAACTAAGACTATCAAAATCCAACATATTAAAACCTCTTCTGAGAATGTATTAAATGCATTTTTTTCACTTCAGCTTTAAAAATTATTGAGCGTGCGTTGATTCAATTATAAATATTTATATTGTAAAGATATTAGGGTAGAGATAGGCTAAAAAATACTCAGATACCCTTTTTTTTCATTACTGTTCTGTTGAAACGGTTTAAATGATTTTAAATGTCATTTTTTTTAAATGTTTATTTACTTATTTATTGTTATTGTAGTTTTTATTTATTTTTTTTACTTTTTTATTTTTATTTTAATGTACTTCTGTTGAAAATAGCCCACAGAAAATCACCAAAAGCTCTGACGCATAGAACATTTAGAGTATGTATTGGATATGACAATTTTTCTTTTCACTTCTTTGCGCTACTTTTTCAGTGGCTGATAGTTGATCAAAATTCATCTTTTCATTGTTTTACTCTATAAGCGTTATGAAAAATAAAAATCGCAAATTTTTTTCCTTTATGGATCGAGTAAATTTAAAGATGCAACTTCTTAAAGGATGTCAATTTAATTGAAAAGCTGATGATAAAATGTCGTTTTAATGGGTGACTGTATATCAGTCAAATGGCATTGTTTTCAAGATGGAATAGGTGTTGCTTGCGTGATCCGCTTTCCATTTACATCACATTCTTGGTGCACACCAAAATTTTACCACGATTATCTTGCTCGGCACGTCTACAGAGTGTCGCGTGTATGCAAGCAACAAATGCACAAAGTATGCTTCTTTCTTTTTTGGAAGGAGTCTTCAGATGTCTTCGTCAAATTTGAAACCCTTTTGGCGACTGCGATTAAAATCAACAGCTTGGTCATGTTTTCGTCTTCTGGTCTATTCACTATTTTTTTCTGCTGATGTTTTCCTTTTTTTCTGTTTTCCTTTCTTTTCACTGCCAGGTTATTTCGTGAGAAGTTCTCGTTGTTAGGCTCGTAAACGTAACAAACCAAAAACTGGAGGGGGGGAATGTATCTAAGATCGCGATTCAACACCGAATGATGGATTACCGCCGAGCCCTGATCTTTCACAATACCTAGCACGCAATGGTAACGGATCTTCCGTGCTTTTTAGTCTTCACTAGAAGTAAAAAGGCCTCCTTTCCCCCCGATTTTGCCTAGCTGTGACGAAAGACAACCTCTGTCTGGGCCTCTGGTAGGCCTCCTAGGCTGGCGGATGTAAATAGGGTAGAGGATCACCCACGCATAAAAAAGGGTGGCCTCGTGCTATACGCTTTTTGAGCTCTTGTTATTATAATTTTCTTTTAAACCTTCTCTTGAATTTTTGTTCCGGTCAAGAACTAGAATACCTAGATGCAACTTTTCAATCTTATGATGAAGCTATCGTTTATTCCTTCATCTGTTTCAGAGTCTCAAATTTTCGATTGTAGTTACGAAAAAATTTACCCTTATTCCTATAGGCTGTGATGTTCATACATTGAAAACATACCATTTTATCAACAAAAAGTAGTTGCTTAAATATATTATTCTTAGCATTTTTTTTTTTTTTTTTTTTTTTTTTTTTTGCAAAATTTAACTCTTGCTCCTCTTGGCACCATTATCTACCACTCTGAATGTAAAAAGTTTTACACCTCAATGTTCAGTAAATACTCTATTTAATGGCCTCCTGGTGCTATATTAGTTATTGTGCAATCAGTAAGTTTTTTCTGCAAACTCTCGGTAGTTGCATCCGTTTTTTATTTCTTTTCGTTTCTTTTCTCGGAAGAAGAACCTCTGGCGCAAAAGATTAAAGCCTGTCCTCTACAATTTAATTTAAATATAATTATCTACATACATCTTTTCGAAATCATTCCTTCTTATCATAGAATGTTTCTGGTTACTCAATCACTGATTAATCGGTTCTGACATGACACAAAGAAATAAGATAATGACATGGCCGTTGCTACTTAACGTAGGGTCGTAGTTATTTTATTTATTTATTGAACTAAAGGGCTAATAATAGAAAATATTCACTTTAAGCAGAAACACACACACACACACACACACACATATATATATATATATATATATATATATATATATATATATATATATATATATATATATATATATATCCATAGTTTTAATGGCTTTACAAATTATTACATTTACGACCTCTCGACAGGAAATTTTCAGGCAGCGTAACAAAAAAATAAATAAAATTTATCCTAAAACGTTTTTTATACGTCACTCCACTACTTATTAGAGACATCTTCTGATTTTTTGTTGTTGGAGGAGGTAAATACCAGCGCAGGATGTCTACCGATTGCGAAAATTTTCGTGACCTTATTCCAAATTCAACGATTTTCAAGAATTTTTGACCTATTCCATTTTAAGACGCAATTTCCCCATGAATTCCAAATTACGGAACTAGTTTTTAAAAAGATATGGTAATTAACAGAACCACCGAGGGAGATTGTTGTTTGAGATTCTAGTCAACAGTAGATTCCCTGCCGAAGGACTAGCAAAATATATCTGCTGCTTTTGAAAACATAACATGGAAATGTTTTCATGGTTGCAGAAGCGTAGCTAATAAATAAGTTTTTTGATTATTACGAAAACTTCAAAATGTCCGCGTCATTACAAAAGACAGAGACATAACAAAAACCAACTTATCAAAAAAAAAAAAAAGTTTTCACACATTTGCTCCCAGAAAGGGTTTGAAAATTAAACTGATATTATAGTGTGATTCCAGAAAGCTTCAAATGTGCTAATCAATAAGTGCAGAGCCGTTCAGGGGATAGATCGTTCACCTTCCAATGAGGCAAACCGGGTTCGAATCCCAGTCGACACGATTTCCATTTCCGGCTTGCACCGACCACAGTGCTGACGTGAAATATCCTCAGTGGTTGACGGATCATGGGTTAGAGTCTACTTGTCATCAGGTAAAGCGTTGGTCTTCCTCTCCATGTGACGCAAATGCGGGTTAGTTCCATCAAAAAGTCCTCCACGAAGGCAAATTACTCCCAATGGGCTCAAAATTACGAGGCTACGGAGATGAACATTATTAGTGGCAAACACAAAAAATTGGGTAAATTGCTCAACGACGGTTATTAAAAAAAATCAATAAGTGCAGATGATATTTTACAAGTTACAACAATTAACAGTTTTCTGAAGGATTTTTATCGACCGATTTAGGTTTTTGGTAATCAAAATATGGGAATAATCGCAAGGCAATAAGGTGACAATAGTTTAGTCAGGAGAGTAGTCAAAAATACCTATATTATGATTAAAAAAAAAAAAAAAAAAAAAAAAAAAAAACTTTTTCTGTGTTTACATTTTTCTCGTAAAATGCTTTTAGACGAAAAGAAAAATCTTTTCAAATGCTCATAACATTTGTTTACGCAAACATAATTTCTTGTTAAATTTTTTTTTTTTGTTAATTATTTATCTTTTTTCCTTTTCTGTTTAATAATGGTCAAAAATTTTAAGGAATACAAATTTTTACATCATTTGAAAGTATTTAATTTTAAGCGACAATGGTGATTTAAAAAAATATTGCTTAAATACTAGAGAAATTAAAGCTTAAAAATAAATTTTTATAAATGAATTACCCATAAACTATTCGACCGATATCGTTCAAATTTCCTATCTCCTCAATTTAAATTGTAATTTAAAATATAGGAAAAAATTTAACTCCTAAAAATTCAATTTTTTTTTACTATTATTAAATAAATAATTATTGAAAATTATTTTTTACAAGAAATCGGATTTATAAATTTCATAAACTGTGAACGAATATCTTTTAAATGGCTTGATAACTTCTTGAGATGGAAACATGCAAAAAACTGACTTAGCTGAAATCTTAAACTTAGCTGAAATCAAATTGTGACATTCATATTTTGATGGTCAATAATCTAAAACTGTTGTAAAATACGTAGTTTATGCAGAGAGAGTATACTTTTTGTCTGATTTTGTACCTTAAAATATCGTGCATGATTTAATTGGAACATTTTAAGTCACTTCATAGAACTATTAAGATTTGCCATCAGTTCCTAAAAATTGGATCAATCGAAAAAAAGTTCATCAAAGGATATATATTTTTCTTTTTTAGGAGGAGGGCTCTTTTTAGAGAAAGCACCTTTTCATTGAAGGTATAATTATATTAAAAAAATTAAATTAATAAAAATTTTTAAAAACCATGTTTTGCAAAGAAGAAAATAATTTTGCTAAAAAAGAAGAGGTGAAAGAGGAACAAAAAAAGCTTCTTCTTTTGCTAAAAGAAGATCTTTTTTTGCCAGACCGAAAGCGAAAATGTCGAACGAAACGCTTTCGAAAGGCGAGGAGGGAATTTTTTGTGGAGTTAATTCCGAAAATAATCAGTTCGTTTTTAGTCGACCAGAAATAAAATTATTTTATAATACTTAATCTATTTTAAAACCATAGTTTTTAAATTTTTACTTTATTTATTTTAGTTTTTCATCTGTTATTTTGAAAAGTATCGAACTTTTGATTAAACACTAATAAATTGTGTTGTTGTGTTGTCATAAAACTATAGAAGCTTTTTTAAATAACTGAACTAAATTTAATATTTAAGCTCTCTAGCTAGTGAAGCACTCAGCAAAAGTTCAATTGAAAAATTCCAAGAAAACAATTCAATAAAAAGGTAGTAAATGCAGCTTCAATTTAGAATTACATGTAATTGTAAAATAAAAATGCATAAGAGCCTCTTTTTTAATAGATAAGCAGAACTCTTTCCAAAATTATTACTATTTAATTGTTATTTTTCATACAAAAATAAAATAAATTATGCATTACATGAGTGTCAGTACTGAATTCCTTTGATATATATATCTTTAGAGTTTTTGTCAAAAAATCAAGTCAAAAACCTAAAAATATAAGGCATCGCAAATTAATATTTCAGCAAGGAAAAAAATATATATTTCATCTTTCAAATATAAATGTTTTAGTCATTTGATCCAGGCCTGACAGCGAGACGGAAAAGAGAAAATATTGGTAATAGAACTATTTCAATATTAGATAATATTCGGGAGGAATTAATCTATTCTCAACAATAAACAATTCACTGTAATTAATTTTTTGTCTTCGAAGAAGCAATTCAATATGAAAATTGTATCCCTTAAAAACAATTGGTAACTATGCATTTTTATTATTCCCGAAAAAAAGCTGAAAAATGAAATTTATTTCTTATCAGTTTTTACTCTTATCCGTCTCGGTCTATATATGGGCTTTCAGCCCTGATTTGATCCTGTAATCCTTCTTCAGAACCCCAAAATGGAATTCAGACTTAAACGTTTACTCTTCATCTCGATGATCGGTCCCATCCTAACTTATGCATCTCCAGCTTGGTGCAACATCTCCACATCACTCCTTAAAAAACTCAAAATATGCCAGAATAAAATCCCCAGGAAAATAACAAAAGCAAGATGGTTTATCAGAAATAAAAACATACATCGCGACCTCAACATAGATTTTCTAGATCACCATATTGCAAAGTTAAATTTCAGATTTTTCGAAAAGACCATAAATTGTAACACCGCAGGACTCAACGAAATTTTTACTTTTGAAAACTTAAGAGAAGACATACACCTCAGACCGATGGCGGCTCATTTTTGAAGTGACGTAATTTTAACTAAAATAAAAAATATTTAATTTCCTTTTATTCCAATTACCAGAAAGAACCACCTTAAGGACCACAATGCAAGACTAATGGGAAAAAGGCCGCTAACGGCCCCAGGTGCCCAGATATATTTCGATGATGATGATGATTTGATCCTGTAATTCTCAATAGTAAATTGTTCGACTTCGGGGCGGTTTCGTTTAGGTTTAATTTGCGGCTCCTAATGTATATGCTTTATGAATTTGTTTCTGACAAATATGCTTAGAGCAGTAATACGGAACACCATTTATATATTACCGTTAGGAGTGTAATTATTTACCTCATTCATGGGTTTTTGTTTCCATCTCCATTATTTTTCAAATTTTAATATTCTTTAATTTTAATCAAAAATATATACTAGGTTCTCGGTATTTTACGTTTATGGGCCTCATTGAAATATTTAAATACTTATTAGTATACAAACTTCAATATTTGATTTAAAATATTTGAATAAATGAATTTAAAAATTTCAATATTAAAAATGAATTTATTTTGAATCCTTCATTATTGAAGTCCTAGAAGAAAGAACCTTGGCAAATATTTTATTTACGATGGCTCTGCCTTTAATAGTTAAATAAAAAAGCATAAAAATCCCTTATTACTTAACGAATAAGCAATTTTTTACGATTTGCCGATCCTATATATCTGCCTAAGATGAGCCAAAAAACAGTGCAAATTAGTATTTTTCTCTTTAGTTTAACTTTTTGTACTTACAAATATAATAATAAAATTTAAGCGAATCTGACCACTATTAAAGATGTATTGTCTATAATAAATTTGATCACCCATGACGAACTTTTAAAGTATAACAAAAATGTCCAAGAAATACACAGAAATTAAAACCCAGGTTAATGTTTTTTTCTTAAAGATACTTTAAGAACTTAAATTTCTGTATAGAGCAACTAACCCATCAATTGCATGGTAAAAAAAAAGACTATCTGCATTGATCCTTTAAATAGCTTTATCGCACTATATAATCAAAATTAAAACTGATAGTTGTTTAAATTATTATACTATGTTTGAATTATTTCTGGTTATAATAAATTTTATTTTCAGAATTTGGTAGGTTGAGCCGGCCAGGTGGCCGAGCGGTTAGCGTGCCTGACTGCGGAGCCAGTGGCTGCGGGTTCGAATCCCGCTCTGGGCATGGATGTTTCTTTCTCTCTATCTGTGTTCTATGTCCTTTCTCCTTTGTGTGTGAATGAGACCCGCCCTACAAACGGGTTGTGGTAGTGTGACGTGGGCGACGCTGCTCCACCGCCGTGGCTTCGCCACAAGTGCCCACTGGGTAACGAAAAGAGAGTTAGCAGTTCTGGCACTTTCTGTGGCCAATGGACAATAGTTCCAAGTGCCCGCCATTAAAAAAAAAAAAAAAAAAAAAAAAAAAAAATTAGAATTTGGTAGGTTGATAGGTAGGAACCCTATTTACGTCGCACTAGAGCTGCTCAATGAGCTATTGGCGACGGTCTGGGAAAAATTCCTGAGGGAGACATGCCATCGCAATTTTGATCTACTGTAGAGGGGATGGCTCCCCTCCTGTAGTTGCCCGGCGATCTGCAGGCGAATTCGAGCACTTTACAGTAGAACAATTTAAAAAGGACCGATATCGCGCACCTTCGGTCCCTACGAAGGCTGATCAAAGTGGTCCCCCACCCGCTTACTGACAGCAGTCAGTGAGGCTTGAATTTGGTGTTCTACTGGGCACCGTATATTTACGATCAGTCCATGCGGGACTACAGAAATTCGAATACCTACAGAAGTAAAAATTTAATCTACTTTCATTTGACAAACTTCACATAATTCCTGTGTGTAGTTTCCTAATTTTAACTATGAAAACTATGGAAAACCATGCTTTGCAATGAGAAAAGTATTTCCAGAAATATGTTTTGGGCTGTAATGTTTAATAATTTCTTGAATAATTTTGATTCATAAGATAATATTATTAATTTACTAAGATAATAATATTTACCCAAAAAAAGTAGAGTTAGCCATTGTTGATGCATTTAAAATCTAAAATAACAATTACTGACAGATAAACACAGTATTTTTAACGACACCATAATAGACATTTCATCTCTAACTACTCTCAGCAAAATGTAGTATGCACAATGACATATGTTGCACATGCGCAGCAAAAGCTTACAAAAACAGAAATGAAATTTTAGAGATTCGTGTTATTCATTTTTTTTAAAAAATTATGTTTTGATTTATCCTTTAAAAATTTTATTCCTATCTAAATTAGAAAGCGAGATAAGTTTTGTTTTTTTCTTCCTTTAAACTTCACGTGCTAAAAGTTTTTTTTTTCTGTCCTTCTTTTCTTGTAATTCATTCTTTTTCTCGCATTTTTCAACTTCGAAACGATTTGATACAAAATCTATGAAAGAGGATTCCTACGTGAGAATAAGAAATGTGTAATTTTAAAATCTTTTTAAAATGTAAACAGCAAAAAAGACCGAAGTTAAATAAATAAAGTCAAATGCATGATTATCAAATGCATGGTTACATCAAAAATTAAAAGCATATGTTTTTTTGAAGTTCTTAAACTTTAATTTCCTCTTAAAATTGACTCGAAGATTTTTAAAACAAATTTTGTGTCTTAGTGTAGGAAAGACACAAAATTTTTTAAAAAATATGTGCATTTTTAAATAAATTTCAAAAATGAGTCTTAATTCCCCTTTAAGGTGTTACTTTAAATAAGTATAAAGTAGCTCCAGAATTATTTCAATATTTGCATAGTTTACGAGTCTCTCAAACAGGCACAATATTAGAAGGGTCATCGTTTTTCCACAGTAAGAAGGACAAATAATACAGGGAAGGAAAGAACATCCATGCCTCTGATCGAGATTAGAACCCGGGAACTTTCTGACAAAACACAATGGGCCAGCATCCAAGATTTCGTGGCCAAAATTAGTATTTCGATAAAATTTGTTTCAAAATTTGTATTTAGGGTTTTTTTATGTGCAGGTAAATTGAATTCATAGTTGAAATTTTTAAATGCACTAAAAATATCAAAAAAACAAACAAAATGGCGGCTGAAATATGGCAAGCAAAAATAAAAATATATTTTGGTACGCTTAAATAATTAAATATAGCAATGAAAATATAATAATTTTCGTAATTTTATATTAAAAATGAAAAGCAAATTATATTTCCGAAGTAATATTACAAAATAACGCGAAAGCATGAAAAAAACATAATTTACGGGCTAAATGGGGCAGGTTTTTTCGAAAAAAGAAACATCCAAGAAGACAACAAAAAAAAGTTTAGTTAATTACCTCGTGGAACTTTTTGGGACTAATTTTCGAAAGTCATTGTAAAATGTCAAATGATAAGATACAAACTATAAGTTTGTCAAGAGTATTAACTAATCCAACAAGCTGAAAAATTGTACTATAATTTAACACTAATTACTCTGATAAAAATGCAACAGTAAGGTGAAAATCCTATATATGTTTCTGAAATAAAAATTTAAAAGTTACATTTAAAAAATTTTTTTAACATTTTTCATAAAATTGTACTCTCGTCGGTCCAAAAAGTAAATTATAATGCTTGGAATGATTATGAATACTTATTTTGGGATATATTAAAACTGCCTACGCATACTTTAGTTGAAAAATTCATTTTTTACTTTTGGTCAAAGATTATAGTCTTCTGGCCGACAGTGCAAAAGGACAATTCTTTGACCACCATGAGCTTTATGAATGTGTTATATAAACTTACTAAAAAAAGGGTGGTTTGTATTTTTTATTTTGAAGATCCCTCGTAGCAGTAATTGTGATCGAACAATAAGTAAAATATTTCTGCCTAGAATCTCTAGACTGTGATTCCTGACAGTGTAAACATCTGCGCGTGAGTTGCAAACAGCTAACTTAAGCAGATGTTTAACAGAAAAGTAAAAAGAACTTCCCCTTTTTCCCGCTACTTGTAAAGAAACACTGAATGCTCTTCTTTGAATCATTATTCATTTTCCCCTGCTTCTAACCAATGACAATCTTCGTTGGCGAGGCATGCTCCAACTTCGAATTTTCTTGAGAAGCCCTGTTCCAAAAGCTTTTACAGAGGAGTCAAGATTTGACAGCTGCCGCGCCTCACCTCTTGAAGCGAACTCTTTCTTGCTATCACGCCCCTGCGAACTTTTATAAGAAACGCCCTGCACATAACTAAAATTTAAATTATACCTGCTTTAACACGCAAGAATTGTGAGTTTGAAATTCTGGATATTACCCAAATTTATGTTTCCAAAATATACTGCAAACGATTCTTATATATTGCAGAAGCAAATGTTCAATTCTTCCTTCGTTTCGTTCTTTTGAAATTTTAGTGACAGGACAGTAAAGAAATAAAGTATCTGTATTAAATGCGCGGAAATTGTTATTAAATTGAGATTCTAGATAAAACCAAATTTTATCTTTGCTAATGCTGCAAACGATTCTTATAACTAACAAAAATCTAAATCTCTGTTCCTTTTTCGCTTTGTTTTGTTTCATTGAAATTATAAAAACAGACGTTCAATAAATGTTTAAAGTTCATTTAAAAAAAAATTGTAAATTAATTTTTTTTAATAAATTTTCTATCGAGTAGCGTTGAATTAAATGAGAATATTTAGTAACAAACGAGTGCGATGTGTTTTCAGAATTAAAAATTAATAAAATGTTCGATGGACTTTTACTAGAAATTAGTTTCTTCTTCTTTTTTTTTTTTTTTTTTTTTTTTTTTTTGTATTATTTTTATTTCCAAACACTCGTCTCAATTTTTTTCCAAATACGTAATCTTTTTGCTATTCATTGATACAAAATTATGGGTAACTTGAAAACAATAAATTCTGAAATTTTAAAAAATTTGATAAAAGTTTATACCTCAAATGATATAAATAAATAAATAAAACAAGAAATTGAAAACTTTCTTTGCTATCAGAAATACTCAATGAATTATCCTTGATGAGTGTTTCTGATTGTAACCCTAAAACAACTTTCAAATGATGCAAATAAATAAGCAAATTAATTGATAACGAATTTACGTAAATAGTAGGCAAAAGTCTAGATATATATTTTTCAGAAAATGAAGATACATTAAATATGTAAAACCGAATTGAATTAAAATATTATTAGATATGCTCAGCACACTTATATTTTTGTCTAACATCTAATAAATAGGCAAAACAAAGATTAACAAATTTGCCTATACATTAGATTTAAATTATTATATCTTTTAAATAAAAATAAATAAGCGAAACAAAAATTAACAAATTTACCTATGTATTATATGAAAATCAACGCAAATTATAAAAATAAAGACTTACAAATTTATTAATTATTAAATATACTCACTATATACATAATTCAAAAGATAAAAATAAATAAGCAAAAAAAAAAAAAAAATTGACTACAAAGTATCAAATAAGTTAGCAAAGTTAACTACAAAGTATCATATAAGTTAGCATAAATCTTGCAAAAGATAAAAGTAAATAGTCAAAATCAAAGTCGGTTTTATTTCAAACACTGCAAATAAATAAGCTAAGCAAAATCACCTTACTACTATCTTTCAAAAGATAAAAATGAATAGGCTTACGATAAACTAAGAAATTTACCTTATCAAAGCTGATACATATCTTACAAAAGATAAAAATAAATACTAAAATAGGCAAAATAAAAATTAACTAATTTAATTTAGTATAAGGTATATATTTGAAGCGATGTCAATAAATTGGCAAATAAAAAGTTCAAACGATTTGTTAAGAAAGTCACTTTAATATTAAGGAAATATCTTTCAAAAGATAACAAGATAAAAAGTAGGAGAAGAAACTCGGCTAAACGATTTCTTTTTACCCAATCCCATCTCTCCTCCTGAACTCTTTAACACCATTGATTTCAAGCAGCGCGAAAAAGTGCGAAAATCGGCCGCCGAAATCCTTCTTTAGAAACACCTGTTGGCGAAAATTAGCGATGCGGGTATTAAGACACGTTTAATGTCAACGTTCCCCGCCGATTGAACGACATCGAGTTGAGCTTAGCGTAAAATCCATTCGAATTTCGAAGAAGGAAAAAAATAAAAAGAATTTCAGTCTCGGGAAAGAGGGGGCTTGAAAAAAGAGGGGGAGGGTTGAAAATCACTTTTCGGAGGCCCGAAACTTGTCACTGAAGAAAACCCCACTCGGAAAACTCTGGGCATCTAAATGGCTTGCCCGAAGCTCCCGAACTCCGCCTCAGTCGAAACTTGATTGGTCGAGAGGTAGAGTCACGTGCTTCATTTAACTCCCATATTTCTGTCAAGCTCGGTTGTGATGATTTACCGTCCGTTTATTTTCTGATTTATCTCCTAGCAAGACAGCTAATTTGGAAAAAGGCCTCTTTTACGGACTCCTTTTTGGAAAAGAGGTACAGAATAAGCCCCTTTATTTTTTTCTAGACATAAAAGTGGAAAAGAAGTTAAACTGCTGTTCGGAGTAGTTGATTATGAATTCGAATGTCGTGTACGCCTCCGTCTGCCGTAACGGAGGGGACGCGACTGCTTATGGGACGGCCGGTAATGCTACGACGCAACAGCCGCTTTACAATGGTGGCTCTACCGCAACAACAGCGAGTGGTGGAGAAACTATTTCTGCCTATTACTATCATCAACAAACTCCCGAAAGACTTATACAACCTGCAGGACCTTCCTATTTACCAACTACACTAATGACCCCTTATTCTAGCGCACCGGAACTCCGGACACCCCCTCTCCACCCTGAAGCAACAAATGGTCATCCGACCCCCCATCAGATTATTAGTGAAAGTAATGGACTCAGTTACACTAATCTAGATCAATCCCACTTTCATCAACAACAGCAGCAACATCACCAAAGAATAGGACCTTTTCATCACCATTCACCTTATAGTGCCGATGTACCACCCCGTAATACAACCTACCACCATCCCTACCGAAACCTGGACTACTCTTACGAAATCGGGACTCATCAACCTGCCGACCAAGTGGTCCCTATAAGTCCCGAAGGAGCTCGGGTTGTCACGGGTTTTGTACCACCTACCACTTATCCTTATTTAGACTCTTTAAATTTATCAAGAAGGAATGGTTATGGTGGTTATGAAAATTATGATCCGGCTTTAAGAGAAAGTTGTCAAATGAATGGAGGATACCAGTACCCTATACACAGGACTCGAGTAACTACAGCTCAAGCATCACCAGTACCCACATATAAGTGGATGCAAGTAAAACGAAGTGTTCCCAAGCCTCGTAAGTACCTTTTTCATTTATCTTGTCACTTTAACGAAATGAAAGAAAAAAAATTTAAAAATTCGAACATATACATAGTTTTACAAATAAGTTTGACGTAAATAAACATCTTTTGTTAACTTGAAAGCAAAACTTGTTTATTTGTATCAAATTAACAAACAATTTTAAATCTATATATAATCGAAATTTCTCTAAATTTCTCAAAGGAATGAAAATGTTTACCGAGATAAGATTTTCGATTTTTTTTTAAAAAGATTTTGATTTTCTAATAAATTTAATGATTCTTAAATTTTAACTATACTTTTCAAATGTTTACAGCTATGATAACCGTCAAATTAAGTCCTAACTGAAGAAGAAAAGTATAAACTCACAAAATTATATATATATTTGCACTGTTTTATAATATATATGCGACCTTACTTTTAGTGGGCTCCAAAAGTTCCACAGATTCTCTTAAACTGGTAGCAGCAAAATTTATGTTATAAAATATAATCCTTGTATTTAAAAATTGATTGATCAACACAAAGGTTTGGAAATTTATTACTTACATAGAAATATGATACATGCTAGATGAATAGTTAGTAAATTAATGTGGTAGCAAAGTTGGGAAAACTTCCAATTGCTTTGATGAGTAGTTTGCTGCCACTTTATTTTTGGAAAACTTTTGGGAGCCCTTGTTTTATTTTTGATCACAGATCGGAAAACAATATTTTAGGAAGGAGAGATAAATATTTTAAACAAAAATCGCCTCCTCAAAAAGTTTGTAATAAGCAAAAACAAATGAAATATTTTAATGAATTATAGCAAATTATCTCATTTTGTTTCAACATTTATAAACCAGAATTAAGCATTATTATGCATTATGCAATATTTGAAAAAAAATTGTGAATATAAAATAAAACTCTTTCTTTTAATCTGTTATAGAAACAGATTAAATTAAATCCTTCTTCATTCATATAAGACTCTATAAATAAATTCAATCACAGAGCTTCATTTTTTCGGTTAATTACATATAGAGTAATGATGCTAATAATCAATTTTTTATGGTTCGAAAAAATTTAATGACACAGATTTTAAGTAGTTCTGTGTAAACTATAACATTTTAAATTACTTCTTTATTTTTTTTGTTAACTAGTGGCTTAATACCATAAATTTTTATGAACTTAGAATACAAACTATAAACATAACAAATATTTTTTTTTCTCTTGTGTTTTTAGAAAAAAAATCAACATTTTAGATGCCTATATATATATATATTATAAGCATACAATACTTGCAATAATATTTATTTCAGAAATTCCTATGTCCCTATCTTTTTTTAAATAAATATTTCGTCTAAGTAGCTTATCCATATTCTTCTTTCTATTTGTTACTTGCAAGAAAATATATTATAATTCGTAACGTAAACACTATTATTATTCGTTACTTAAATAACAGTAATTTCGAATTGAAGGTGTTTCTGTACGTGATTCGAAGGATGAATTTCATTTTTAACAATGCGAATTCTATGTCCTTGAACTTTGGTCCAACTTTTTTTTTTAAATGAAATTATTATGTTTAAATAATACGGCAAAAGCTTCTGTCCATACTTAATTGCTCAGAAAGTTAATATTTTTTTCTTTGAATTTTAGACATTTTGAAGCGCATTTTACCTTAATATTGTTACAATTTATTGCAGCTTTATGGTAATAAATTAAACCATAGCTTAAAATTTAACACCTTAAAGTTGATTTTACAATACTACGGTTCAACTAAAATGGAAACATGGTAAAATTTAACAACTTATTAGATTGAACATAGATTTGCACCGATTATGGATCAACGTTTAAAGAAATTTTTAAGAGTTTACTTGACTTGCCACTAATAAATAAGAGTAATTTGTAATTAAATTAATAAGTAAAAGTAATTTGTAAAAAAATTAATTAGTAAAGGTAACTTGTAAGGAAATTAATAAATAAAACTAACCTGTAAAGAAATTAATAAATAAAACTAACAAGTAAAAACTTTAAAATTAAATTAATTAATTAAAATAATTTGTAAAGAAATTAATTTCTATCAAATTAAAAGTAATTTCCAGCAAAAATATACCATTTATATGTTTATTCTATAATAAGCAATGCACTTATACCAGTTTATTTACATATCTAAACATTAAACCATTCAGGAAAATATTAATGATTATAGATGATTAAATTATTATAGATGAATTTCATAAATTGAAATAAAAATTTGAAATGGTCTTATTAACAATTATAAAATTTTTATAATAAAATTCGATGATTTTTGTTTAGAAAGAAACTAAGATTATCAAAAGAAAAAATTTCGAATTTATTGTTTACTTCCAATAATTTTGTTTGTTCTTCATTCATTACGGTCTCCAATAAAAATTTACGAAATTATATTTATTATAACTGCGCAAATATATAATTCATTTTTTCATGAGAAAAAATATAGCTTTTCTGTCAGTATAATGAAAAAATTGTCCGTAATGAATTCAAGAGTAAAAGACTAAGTAAATATAGAGTACATAGTCAGGCGCTGTCAGCTTTCTACTCTTTTGAAAAATTTATTCCAGTGGAAGCTATAGTTATGTTTTAATGTATTAATTTTTATTCATTTAAACTTATTTTCCGCACTACTACATACAAAAGATTTAAAAGTTCATATGCAAAGCCACTTTGTTCCAGCTCTCACGCTGTGAAGCTTTTAAAGTGCTGGCAAAATGATAAACATTTCTGAAAGCTTTGGTTTATAAATGTTTACCACGCCATAAAATATTTCGAAAAAAGGGTATTAGTTGGCTGGCCTGTATAGTGTAAATGAGTTAAAAGTAAAATTCAAGAATAAATTGTTTATAAGAGTTTATTAAAACTAAATGCCCATCTGACGCAGTAATAAACTACAAAAAGAAAAATTAATAAATAAATAACTTTCTAAGAGTTGGAAAAATTTGTAAAATCAGGTGTACTTACTTGCAAAATATTTCATTGAGTGGTAAGAAATTAAAAACGAAAGCTTTCAGAATATTTTAAAAGCTGCACCTTCTTAGAGCTGAGACAAAATAGCGATACATATAAACTTTTGAAATATTTACATGTAATGGTATGGAAAATAAATCAAATTTAGAAAACAAGGAATAATATGTTAAATCATGAACTAGAAGAAGAAATTTTCCCAAACAGCGTAGAAAGTTGGCAGCTTTGTATTAGCATTTTTTCTGATGCTTTGGGGGGGTTAGTTTAGAAAAAATATGTCAAAAGTTTAACTTATTGAGAAAACATATATTATTTTCACGTTTTAAGAATGTGAGTTGTTCAATAATTTTTTTGAGTCAGCTTTCTAAACAGAACGAAAAAAAAAAACTGGTAATTGAAAATTGTTTCTTGCTAATTTCGTCAATTAATTAATATAGTTAAGAAATATAAAACCTTCGACCGAATTATTAGCACTAAAGAGTTTTCTGGTGAGAAAGCATATTTTGCATGAACATTATTAATCTTCAACATTAAAGAAAGAAAAGATAAATAACATCATGTCATAATTATTTTCTCTCATTATATTTAAAATATAATATGTATACATATTTTTCAAATGTTATATTAAAAATTAACCATTGAAACCAGAGATGAAATTAGGCACCGAAATAGTGAATGAAGAGGTCAAATTTCTTTTCATTAATATTCAGCTTCTCAATTTTTTAATTCATTCTTCATTACTATCAGATAATTACATCATTTGAGTCGAAATCCTGCTGGACATTTGTTTTTAATAATAAACAGTAAAGAAATAAGTTTACAAAAAAATTCTTAGTCTTTTTTTTCATTGTTTTTTGTTGGTCACCACAATTTGCATTTTTAACTGGCAAAATATTGTTCATGTTCTTTTAATTCAATTTCCTGTTTCATAAAAACAATTTGTGAATGCATACAAATTTAAGAAGAAAAAAAATGGACTTAAATTTTATTTCAGGATATCGAAAATTATCTTGACCTTTATCTTTTATTCCAAATTTGATGATTTTGGCAAAATATGCTTTGAAAATGAAATTTCTACAAACACGTTGGAATTATGAAAGACTAAAAAAACTAATCATAATAATTAAAATCATTAAAGGAAACTTTTACTTGATATTTTCGTCTATGGTAGATTCCCTACAGTTGATAAAAATGGTTCTGACCTCATAGATATGTTGTAGCCTGATAAAAAAAAATAAAAAAGTAATAAAAAAAACTTCTGACCTCATCACAAATGACTACCGATAAAATTTTCCATTGGAACGGATGCAAGCATCAGAAAGAATTTAAAAAAAAAAATTTTAATTTCAAATCAGTATTTTTTTATATGAATTTTCGTAGTTTTAAATCTTGTATGCTTAAATTTTTGATAGATTACTTATTTATAAAATTATAAGAGGAAATGTCTATGAAAGATTCCTTAATTTAAACAATTATAAAACGAAACAAATTTAAATACAATACTTAATTGATAAAAATCATTATATATATGCATAAATATGAAATATTTGATGCAGAGATGCCAACTGCTCCGGATACGCCATAATAATTTTAAAAACGGTAAATAACTACAATCGCAAAAATTTGACTAATATGGCTTACTTTTTAAGAGGTTTAACATGATTTACTGCTTTGCTTTATTTAAAAAGAACTGGGCACCTGGGCCGCGCAGCGGCCCCTATCCCATACATCGTGACATATATACATTGTGTTTAAAAACATTTTGAAATTTTGCTACATTGTGGTTCATGATTTACTGTTATAAAGTGGTGAATATATAAACCTACGAGTTATTTAGAAACAGTGGTGGATAACAATCTAATAAATTGAATTTATTAAACAAAGAATCACAATTAATAAACTACCACTCGGTAATCTTTATTCGCTGTCCGGAACAAGTTGGCATCTCTGTTGATGAGATTTTAAGTATTATGTTGATTTTGTAGTTTCATTTTTTATAGATATGTTAATGATAAATGAATAAATGCAAATTTTAAAAATAAAGAATAAGAGAAATCTATTATGACAATAAAATACTTGTGAATAAAAACTCGTATTTAGTTATTTAAATCTCAGTAAAACTTTATTTCATATTAAATTTTTTATTAAAACTTATTAATAATTTTTTTAAAATTTATAGTTACTGATTATGAAGTGAAATTTACTTAGTTCGCTAAATTTGTAAATTGACAATGCTTCAAAGCTGGTAATAATAATCTCCTTTCGAATTAACAAAATACTTGTTTGTTTATCAGTTGGCCACATGTAACTGAATCTTGTAATTTTTGTCGTTCTGTAAGTGGTCAACCAACACAAATTTTTCCGTTTTTCAACGGAAAACGAAAGTAAAAAACCTTGCAAATGGAAACGTTTTACAGAGCAAAACTGCAAAGCACATTATAAGAAATTCGAAGCTTTTAGAAATTATGTAATTCATAAAAATTTAAAATTTTAATAGACCATAATAAGTGGAATTATTTAACTTAGCGCAAAATTTTTTCATTTTTGTAGCGGTTTTTCTTATTCTTTTTAAAGTGGTAACGAAATGTAAACGTTAATATTTTTTATTTGACAAAATTGATAAATAATCTCGATTATCGCGGCATAAATACGGAAAAGTACGTTAACCCTTTAATGGGCCATTTATTTCTACTAAAGGTAAATTAGAGTATTTTTGGAATTGAAATTGATATAAGAATATAGTAATTGATATAAGAAAAAAAAACTTATTTAGTTTATAAAAAAAAATCTAAATTTTAATGCCACTTTTTTTTTTTTGGTGGTAAATTGGGAACTTATTGACCTTTATTTTTCGCTATTTATAAAATAAATTTTATGAATGCTACAAACTTATACTTTCATAAGTTTTCTTAAACTATCAGTTTTATTCAAACGCACTTCAAGAAAGCTGAAGTTATTAACAAATGGAAACCTAAAATAAAAGTGATAGAATAGTTCACCATGGGCTTCAAAAATTGGTAGTTAGTATACTTACCACGGCTTTCGAAAGGGCTAAAGTATGTTCTAGCAACATTATCCACAAATATCAAGTGTTTTGCCTAATTAAAATGATTCTTTAACCCGTTTTATCCCGACTTTTTATATTGAAGTGGTGCAAAAAGTGGCTTTATGAAAAAAGTGGTATAATATGTTATTCAACTAAATGGCTAATATCAACTTTTTGTTACCATTTCATTTCGAAATGTCCCTGCTCCTTATAAGATCTAGTGATAGAAACTTAAATCACTATTAAATTATTTCCGATTGGTATCTCTTAATTCTCCTATATAAAAGACAAAACTGAAACAATTGTTCTACCACAATATATGTTTTTGTAAAAGGAAACTGTCCTATAAATATGACGCTGGACACTAACAGGTTAAGATAGCTTCCGATTTTTGTGGTTGATTTTCTTGTCATTTTTAAAGTGCAAACGTAAATTTCTCTGCTTAGTAAAATTTCTTCTTATTCGTTCACTCATTATTTTGTCTGGGTAAAAATAAAGTCTAAAAGTCTAATCTTTTCTCTAGGTAAAAATAAAGTCTGTCTAAAAGTCTAATCTTTTCTCTAGGTAAAAATAAAGTCTGTCTAAAAGCTGTGATCTTTAAAGAAACCTTCGACGCGGATGGGTCTCCCTAGTTTAGAGAGTTTAAAAATAAAATCCAGATAAAGTACTTAGGAAAAAAAAATTATTCATATTCAAAACTTTATCCCTAATTGATTTTGTTAATTAAAAACATAACAATGATGAATTGCTGTTTCACTTAGATCTAAATAACAGCAAATATGTTCAAATTTGAAAACGTATAGTTTGGAAGTGAGTCGAATTTGAAAGATTTTACCTTTAATCCAGGAAAAGACACCGGTGTCTATATTTCATAACCACAAATGATTGAAATGCTAAATATAAAATTTTTTGGACCTAAATTAATACAGAATAATGAAAAAAAATATGAAAAACGTGTTTAATAAAAATTTTGCGACAAAGGGTTCGCTACATAAAATTTCCCTGAACCAAGAACCCCCAATTCTAAATACAATAAATAGCAGGTGTTGAGGATTTATTTTTGTTTGATATTATAATGAATAAATTGTAACAAAGTTATTCCTGTTTTTCCCTCTCCATGTTCTTCTTGAAGAGCGGTTTTGTTAAATCTAGCGACCGGCCTGAAATGGATCTCAAAATAGCGCTGGTAAAAAAGAAATCGGGCGGATGCTTTTAGAGTTACGCGCAAAAGTTTAAGGTAGAGGTTGCTTAAAAAGACTTCAAACAAAGATCTACTATTTCTTTGTTCTAATATAATCCAGATACACGTGCTTCTTTTTTTAATGTTTAATGAGTTTAAATATTTTAATACATATTCACCATGCTCTTAAGATCTAAGCTATTAAAGTTCACTTAATCAAAGTAATTGCGATTTTTTTTTAATTGTTGCTCATTCTTATATTCGGCATCGCTTATAAACCATTAAAAATAAACTACTACGTGTTTAATCCTTAGGTCAATATAGTGATAAGAAACAATTCTTTTCAAAGATATTATTTTTTCGTCAAATTTAACTTCAGTATTGCGTCTAAAAAGGTACCGTGCAATTTTCTGGAATCCTCATAGCCCAATGTGTTGAATTATCTTAGGTCCAACTTAAAAATTTTGGTATCTTTTTCCCAAAAAACACTTTCTTTAACAATTTGAAAACATAATTTTTAATTTCCTCAAGCTTTTCAAATTTATTCCTTAAGGTGAGCAAACATCCTCTCTAAAGTACAAGTATTCTACACTGTTTGCCTTTTGGATTGTTTCATTTTCTCACAATATTTTAATGGAATTTTTTTTTTATAAAATTTACTCTTTTATTTATATATTGAATTTAATTCTTGTTAATTACATTTAATGAGAGTGAAGAGAAAAAAGTCGGACTATTTCGTAATCAATTTATTTTTAATAATTATTAGTCCTTATTTCATTTACTACCCTTTTTTTAAAAATTAAAGTAATGCTTGCGTACTAGAATTCGAGGCATTAGAATTTAAATAAAGTATTTCACATTTTAGTCATTTTTCTGTTATATTATCTCCCTATTACTATAGTTTTTCGAAAAATCAATAAAATCTGTTATCAAACACACTTTTTTTTTTCTTCCTCTTCTAGTATTGATTTTTTCCTTAATGGAATTTAATTTTGCAAAATTTTCTGTTATTTGTTTATATATTTATGTTTCAATTTATTTTGATTATAATTTAAATATTAATGCCAGAAATTTTAATTACAAGAACTGAATTTTCTCTATTTCAAAATTGAGCTATATATTTCTTTCACTTTAGATCTTTTTGTCAACAGGTTTGTGCTGTTTTATTGCAATAATAATAAACAAATTATAAGCAAATGAGCAAATAAAAAACTTACATTTAAAAAAATTCTCTATCTGTCTAGTAAAAAAGCAAATTTGAAAATATTTATCGAAATTCTAATTATTGCTTGCTAGTCCATCAAAAACATTTTTGAAATAGAAAGAAAATGTTTCTTCTGTTCAATATTTTTTACCTCGAATAAAAATAAAAATCATCACAAAACGGAAAAAAAAGAAAAATATTAGTCACACTTTCATTCATTATTACTTTTCATTATTATTTTACTTTTTTTAGATCATAATCAGAACTACTATGTTTTTTTCAAAATATTTTATAGAATGGTAGATAATTAAAAACTGAAGATTTTCGAATTTTTATCAATTTCGCCAACTTTTAAACTTTTCAACTTTTAAAAGCCTCACCATGAAAGAGCTGGAACAAACTAGCTTTTCGTATAATCTTTAGATTCATTTATAAGTAATATTGACGAAAATAACTTTAGATCTTATTTATAAAACGAAGAATAATACGTTAAAACAAAGACTTAGCTTCCACTGGACGAAATTTTACCAAAAAAGCGAAGAAAGTTGGCAGGCACTTATTTATACTTTTATTGTGTTTATTGGAATGAGGATTTTATCCATAATATAAATTGATTTCAATCCACTTGAATGCTATAGTTGATTTTCGATTTTATTTATTTTTTTAATGTAGGAAAACAAAACGAAAAATATGTTTACATTTCTTTCGATTATTTTACTTGTACCACAAATAACACTTTTGAAAAAGCCAGTCTCTACGAATTGTTGTGGTACATATTGGGGTTTAACTTTTGGAATGATATTTATTCTTGTTAATTTTTACAATTCCTGCTTATGATTTCTTTTAATAGCGGAAGAAACGTATAACAGATGATTTTACAATTGCAATCAGCAACTCTTTTCACTATAAAAGCACTTAATATTTTTAAAGAATATTGTTAGGACTTTTTTTTTCTCCATGCAATTGAATAAACAAAATGCTTTACGATTGATTTCAAGAAAAGAATGTCATTCACGTGATTTCACTCCGACAGTTTATATGTATAACATTGAAGCAGACAAAAATTGGGAGATTTTGCAGCTAAGTGATATTGTTAACCACGATATTTAAAAAAATTATATGATGTAATAGTAATCCTGATAAATTTTCTGTAGTATTTTTACGAGCTGGTGAGTAACGTTTGTTTATTTTTTTGTAATTTCACTACCTTATAAATATTGTGTGTGTACTGTAAAAATGCGTTGTACAGTAGCTGTTGAAGTCATATCTCATTGAAAATATTTATCTAAAAACTTAGTCAGTCACTGATAATTATTTCACGTTTTGAGTTATATATTAGCCATGAGTAATGACATTTATGATCCAATAAACTGTAAAAAATTCGGGATAAAATTACGGTATAAATATCCTGAGCAATATAACGTATTCTTTTATTATGTTCCTAAAAAATCATTTTGTCTTCTCTTTTATCATACTCATCAGAATCTTGTTATAATTTTAAAAGAAGTAATAAAAATGTATAAATATATTCAGACTCATACATTCTTGTTTCATGAATATATTTAAGCATATCGAAATAATTTTATCTTCTTGCTAATTATTTTTAAGAATGCCATTCTTATTTCATGAATATATTTATAACAAAATAATTTCATCTTCACGTTTAAGTTTTAAAAACTCAATAGGGATTTATTCCCGATATTGAAAATAATGGTACATCTTTAAGATTTGTTTGTACACTCTAAAAAGTTTTTGTATTGGCAAATTAAGATTTTTTACAGTTCATATAGTCGCATTTTTTTATTTACTTTTTCACTGTCATAATTTTTATTCATTTTTGGTTTATTTCTTTCTGACAACACATATTTTCATGCTCATTATAATCAATTTGCTGCCTTCGTTGAAAAATCGTTTCTTTTAAAAAACAATATATATATATATATATATATATATATATATATATATATATATATATATATATATATATATATATATATATATATATATATATATATATATATATATATATTGCGGAAAGGTTTTTTTATTGCGGTAGATTTTCTAATCCAAATACAGTATATAATGACTTAAAAATTTTCCATATATTTAGCGTTTTACTTTATGAATTGAAATAACAGATTTGAAAGTATCTGTACAAAATTAGAACTTAAAAATGAAGTTCTTTTGTAGATACAGGCATATTTTTTTTTTCAATTAAAGACTTGTAAGAAAAAGGAATATTTTAATTTAAAACTCATATCATTGTTAAAAAAAAAATTATTTGAATAACAATGAATTCTTCTTATCTCATAAAATGATGTATATTTATGCACAAAATTAACATACATGGATGTTCAAAAGGGAAAAAGAAGTTAACTTCTTAAATCATCCTACTTTAAATGGATTATTTATTTGCGAGTCTTGACATCATCACTAAATGATTGCAAAATATTACTTTTTTACATTTTGCATTTATTCTTCAACAAATATATTTCAAAAACGTCTGTTCGAATGAATATTCCATTCGCCTTAATTAGCCATATTTTTTCTAAAACAGCTTTTAATTTGAATAATTACTAAGGTCCCTAATTGCAAAATCGATCGTCGTTCCTACAGAAGGAAAATTTAAAAAAGAAAAAAAATTAAAAATCGGAGGGCGGAAATCTTTTCCTTCAAATGAACTGTCAAGATACATGGAATAGTGGGAAGGCATGAGAAAAAACATCGCAAAAGAAGTTTAGTAAAAGTATTTTCTTGTTGACTATTGTATGTTTTAAACGACTAATTTTAGCACTTACGTAGACAAAATGTTGATTGATAGTTCTGTGGTTTGAATCCTCCGTTAGATGCTTTGATAGAGTCTCGCAGGGAGTTTACTTAATGTCGAGACGAATTAAATCACAAATTCTTTTAAATTCATACATGATGCAATGTGTTTCATAAATCGTTTATCTCAACAACAACAAAAAATTAACTTATAATGCTTATAATATTTCTAAACGTAAGCACTTGCGTAACTGGATCGGCCAATGGTCGTATGCAGTTGTATTCAGTTCCTTGAGTATTAAATTCTTAAGGTTATATATTTGTTAACTATTATTAACGGATAATACTATTCGCTTTATAAGCTGTTAATTCAAATAAATTTCTACCTATAATGCTTGCACTGACATAAGGCAAAATGTTGATTCATTGTTCGGTGATTTGAATCCTCTATAGGATGCGAATGTTTAGTTGAAGTCTCTTAGGGAATTCACAATTTCTTTTAAATTTATGAATGATTCCACGTGTTTCATAAATTACTGAACACAAAAGAAAAAAAATCGTAATGCTTGCAAACTTAAGCATTTGTATAAACTGTCGCTTAATACATTGTGGATCGGCTAATGATAGTATGAATGTTATATTTTGAAGTTTTCACACTAATTCAGTTTTTTACGTATTAATATTTGCAGACTATCGATTTTTTAACTATTACTTATGGATTATACAAAGCGTTCATAAATCGTTTTCTTCACACCGAGTCAGTATAGTGATTATTAATTTTTACAGGTTGTTTATTTACAATTATTTACGTATTATACTACGTATTATGCATGATAAATATACTGTCTAAACGAATTAAATCACAATTTCTTTTAAATGTAAGAATGACACAATGTGTTTCATAAATCGCTTAACTCAAACTTATTTTAACTCATGATGCTAGTAAATCTAGACTCTTATGTAAACTGCCTCTTAATATTGTTTTGAACCGGCTTTATTATAGTATAAATGTTAAGTTTTTAAATTTTCATACCAGGTTATCTAATTATTTACTATTGTTTACGCATTATGCAATGTGTTCACACACTATTTTTTTCACAACGAGTCAGTTTAGTGGTAGTTAATTTTTGAGGTTATTTATTTATTAACTATTATTTGCGTATTATACTAATCACCTCTTAAATCGATTAATTCAAATAAATTTTAACCTGTAATGCTTTTAAAACTCAAACGCTTTTGTGAACTGGCACTTAATATATTGCGTACTTACTTATTATCTTATGAATGTTAAATTTTGAGGTTTTCACATTGGTTCAGTTTACTGATTATTAATTTTTACTGGTTATTTCCTTACTAATACTTACGAATGATAAAATTAGTTTCCTAGCTCATTTAACTAACTTGAATGTTAAAAGTTATTTTCTAGCTCAAATAACTTTTAACATTTGGAAACTTAATACATTGCGCACAGCTTATTATCTTATGCAAGTTTTCCCACCAATTAAGTTTCTTAATTTTTGCAAGTTATCTATTTATTAACTATTATTTACAGACATGCATTGCATCAGTCAGTTTCTTCACACAGTTAAATGATTATTAATTTTTACAGGCTATTTATTAACTACCTATTATTTGCGTATCATACTATCCACTTCAAAGTCATTTAATTCAAATTAATTACAGCCTAATTGCTTAAACGCTTATGTGAAATAACATTTAATTCAGATTACTGACTATTAATTTTTATAGGTAATTAATTTACTAATAATTACTATACATTACTGATCGGCTTATAATTTTATGAATGTTAAATTTCATGCTATTCATAGTGATTCAATGATTATTATTGGTTATTTACTTACTAACCGTTGCTTAATGATAATAAAATATGTTTCTTGGGTCATTTAATTCAAATAACTTTTAACGCTTCATTATAGGTAAGACACATTTTTATAAAATTTGGGTTTTCACTTTTTACACCTAAGATTATAATTTTATTTTTATTTGAGAAACCGTATTCATTTTTAAGGTTAATTCTATTAAAGGAAATAGTTTTCTAAAAAAATATATATCTTATAGAAGAATCTAATGACTGTTAGATAAGAAAATTCTTGAGAGACGTAAAATTTATTTTTTCGAACTTCTAAGTGGTTTATTTTCAGTGGAACATTTAATTCTAGTTCACAAGAAGTGACTGGTTTAGTCTGTTTACATTTTTTGTGGGATTGTTTCTGTTAAAATGGTGAATAATGGTTAAGGAAAGTAGATAAAATTTGAAAAATATCGATGATGGAGAGAGAGCCCAAAATGTATCAGGTACTAAAAAATCAAAGCCGAAGATCAGGCATTAAAAATTTTTGAAGCATTAACTTTTGAGAATTTGAGAATAACATATATTAATGTGTTTTCTATGGTTTGTGTGGGTTCTGAATTAGCATTTATATATATATATATATATATATATATATATATATATATATATATATATATATATATATATATATATATATATATATATATATATATATATATATATATATATATATATATATATATATATATATATATATATATATATATATATATATATATATATATATAATGCATTGCCAACATTTTAAAAATGTATTTGCAGAAATCGAAAGTTGATGAAATAAAAGAGCTTAATAGAAGAACCCGATCTTTCTGCTGGTTCCGACTGACTTCATTTCAAAACATGATTTTGGATTAATATTTGGCTGTGACTGTATTCTCATTTAGGTTTCAGCTTGTTTTAAATTACGTAATCCACTTTTTTCCTCTCTCAAGACTAAAGTCTTGATTCATTTAGTTATTAAAACATTATTTATTTTTTTGTTTCTCCAAGTAAATAAGCCTCTTTTAATCAAATTTTAACAGTGATTTGGAATAAACATCTCCTTTGCGACGAGTTTGTTCCATTTGGACTTCATCATTTTATAGCCTTTTCTTTAAACTTATAAATTCTATTCATCACACTTTTCGCATTTTTCAGTTTGATATATTTATTTGGAAATATTAAGTACAGTGTTGGCGGTAAACTTAATAAAATACTTACATTATTAATAAAATACATTATTAATAAAATACTTACAATACATTTTATTAATTTTAACACTTTTTGACTATCTTTTTAAGCCGATTCAGATTAAAAAATCATTTTTATGTTCTTTTTCTATATATAAATAAAACTATAAACTTTTCTCTTTCTCAAACCGTTTGAGTTTTGCTTCTACGTCAAATCGAAGAGAAGGATTTAAAATATCATTTATTTTGGTTTTTGCATTGATAATTGTGCCATTTTCTTTGTCCTTTATTTTTCGGTTATTTTTCTTCAACATTTTAACTGCAAAATTCTTTCGTTCGAATTACCTGAAGTTTTGCATCAATGTTTTCTATGCATATGTCTAATTGACAGACTGCGGACTAGTTAATCAAACAATTATTTTATTTTTTACAACTGGAATAAAAATAATTAATCGTATTTTTTTTCTTCTTTTTTTTGTGTCCAAATAAATTTCGGTATTTTCTATAAAATATCTGAATATTAATATTGTGTCTGATGTCTGTTTTCTACTTTAAATTTTTATGTAAGCAAGAATAATGAAAAAATAATAAATTTCAGCAAAGTTATGTGATTTTGAAAAGAGGTCGAATTTTTTTTTACCATTATTACCTAAATATATATATTTTAAAATTCATATTTTTTGTATTCATACTACGTTTTAGTGTATAGTGCACACATAAATAAAAGATTCAAAGTTTTGCTTTTGAAGATATTCGGAACGAACCCTACTTGTTATAGAAAAAAGTAAATTATTCATGACCACCAACATATTGAAATAAAATTACTTTTTAACCGAGTAGTGATGAATAGTCCATAATTAAAAATGGTTTCAATCCTCCTGAAAATCCTCTGCAAATAAAAAGGTAATTTTCCTGTCTTTCTCTCAATTCTAAAATGAAATAAAAATTCAGCGGCTGAATTACAAAGCCGGTTTTAAGTTTTTCCAGCCGCATTACGAAAGGTGGGGGAAAAATCTTAAAAATCATTTCAACTGGTGGCAAGATGATTTCAACTGAATAAAACCTCATTACTGACGATGCATTTTAAGTATGCATCATTTAAATTAATATCTTTGAGGGGCCACTGAACAAGCCCTATTTGAAATAGGTGACGTTTAAATTTTTATTTTTCAAATTTGAATGGGGAGAATAATTTGAGTGTGAATTCGACTCTTCCTTCCCAATGAATATTCTGCTTGTTTACTCTCTGGGAGATATCAAAACCTGCAAAACACATTTCCTCAATCTTCTTCCTTTTTTTTTTTTTTTTTTTTTTAAAAGTTTTATATATATTTACTTTAAAGTGTCGAATTTTTTAGTAGTTAGGAATTGCTTAAAACATCTATATTTTTCACAATTTCAAAAACTTTAAAAAAATTTCAGAGATCTAATCAAACATGCATTTATATGGTAAAAACCATGTAATTATATGGTAAAACCATGTAATTATATGGTAAAACCATGTAATTATATGGTAAAACCGTGTAGTTATATATTTTATTTCCGGGTTTTTACTCTTGTTTGGAGAGTGGGAATGAATTTTTTTTTTTACTCGATCAGAGAAAACACTTACGTACAAGGGTTGAACATAACTATGGACGCACTTCTATACTAATGTAATACTCTATGTAAACAATTGTTCTTAAGCAGCAAATGTTTTGGAAGATTTAACATGGAAAAACTGCTGACACAATTTGAACTAAAAAATGGTGAATTTTTTATCCATGCAAAATTTGCTTCGACTAAAATGAGCGCAGGAAGTTTCTTTATCATGACCATTAAAATTAAAATAGCATTCTTACATAAATATTACAATAAAATAGAATGATTTCAGAAGTCAGGAAAAGTTCCCTTCTGATTATGATTGCATGGGGTCTATTTCTAAAAACTTGACCGTAATCTTTCAATAGTTTTGCCATTACAAATCTTCCAGAACTTTATAGAGTTAGTGTTTCCACTTTCTATATGTAGGCATATTGCAGCCAAATACTCTACTTTCTGAAAAATGGGTAGCGAATCAATTAATTCACCCACGTAAAGAATAATTCTTTTTAAGAGTCACCTAAAGTTGCATTTCATATGATATATATGTAATAGTGGTCTTTTCAGCAATTATTTTATGGTTTTGAATATCGTATAAATAAAATTACGAATTTATTGTTAAATCAACCTCATCTCTCCTGTCGGTATAAGAGCAGGCTATAGCTTTAAAGGTTTTAAATATGATTTCAATTAGTAAGACTTTGAAGAAAATTTTGGATATTTTTCATAACCAAACACTAAGAGACGTTGTGGCTCAGGGTATAGAGCGCTCGCTTTCCAATGTGAATTGGGTTCGAATCCCAGCGATAGCTGGTCGACACGGATTCCAACTACAGTGCTGACGTAAAATATCCTCAGTGGTAAACGGATCATGAGTAAGAGTTCCCATGCCGTCAGGGTAATCGCGTAAGATTTTCGTGGTTTTCCTCTCCATGTAACGCAAATGCGGGTAATTCCATCAAAACGTCCTTCACGAAGGCAAATTTCTCCCATTCTCGAAGTTTCTTTGTATTCTGGATTGGGTTCAAGTATTGAACATTAGTAGTCTTAAAGCCAAAATTGAATGGGCTGTTTAACGACAGTTATAAAATAACCAAACACTAGAGCTGTCATGGAACAAAGGGCTCTGTTCCGCAGGAGGTAACCCGGATTCGAATCTCCTCGTTGACTGTTCATACAAATTCTGCTCTCACCAATACTCACACTGTTATTTTATAGAGTTTTTTAGTTAAAAGAACGGAGTCTTTTTGTTAAAATAACAGAGTTTGTTTGTTAAAATAACAGTACTTATCTGCTTAAAAAACAGGCGTCAGTTTTTGAATAACAATATTTAATTCATGTTAATAAACCTGTTAAATGCACGACTTTACAGTTCGATTTTGCAGCTGACAGTTCCTTATAAATTTAGTAGATTTTTTTTACAGTACATCTATTGGTTGTACATCATATGTTAACAAAAATGTTCTAAAAAATGCTTACATTTTGATACTATTTATTACTATTTTTTAAGTATACTTACTTTTTGAAAAGTGAAATTGGTAAGTATTGCTTTACCTACATTTGCTTCAATATTTATACATAATGGAACATTGTATTATTTTATGAAATGTAAGAAAAAAGGACGAGAATCAAATGAATATCGTATTCGAAGGATGAGCGTTTGAAGAATACCACTGACCAAAGCAAAACTGTTAAGTATATTAACTTAGAATCCCGGATTAGAGGTTAACTATTGTTTTCGATCGTATCACGTGCTATAAAAAATATCCAAACTAATATCCAAATTAACATCTAAAACAATCGAGTAATAGTGAAAAATAAATCCTTTCTGCTTTTAACAGAAGAATTTAATTGCAAATTATAAAAAAAGCAATAGAATCATCACTATTTTCAAATACTTATAAAAATAATGATGCTTCAAAAAAGCTAGTAGTTAAATATAACACTTTATATGAATAATATTTTTCTATTTTTAATACATAGCTTTTTCCCAGTATTTAGCAATTGTAATAATCTTATTTTAATACAATGCTAAGGATCGTACCTTAAAGAGTCTACACTTCTCAGACAGACTTATGGTGGAACAACTCTTGTACCAAAATATAAAAGTAAGTAGATTTATTTTATTTAAAGTCAATTTATTCTTATTTCGGGGGTATAACGGTGAGTTTAGTATTCTACATCATTGTATCACATGCTTTCATGATGTTCGAAAAGTTGTAGCCGAAATTTCTTATCAATATAAAAATAAACTATCACAATGTTTTATTTATTTGAGCTCAAAATCAGTTTCAGAGTTTTATTTTTGAAAAAAAACAGGAAAAGTAGTAGCGCAATTGCTTCTATAGTGTTTTGCGTAACCTTTTAATGGGCCGTTTATTTCTACTAAAGGTAAATTTAAATATTTTTGGAATTGAAATTGATATAAGAATAGTAATTGATATAAATAAGAAAAAAAAAACTCATTTAGTTCCATACATATAGTTTAGTTCAAAAAAAAATCTAAATTTTAAAGCCATTTTTTTTGGTGGTAAGTATATTTACCACGGCCTATTATGAACTTATTGACTTTTATTTTTCGCTATTTATAAAATAAATTTTATAAATGCTATAAACTTATACCTTTATACGTTTTCTTAAACTACCAATTTTAATCAAACGCATTTCAAGAAAGCTGAAGTTATTAACAAATGGAAACCTAAATTAAAAGTGGTAAAAAAGTTCCCCATGGGCTTTTAAAATTAGTGGTAAGTATACTTACCACGGCCTTCGAAAGGGTTAAGCTATGAAAACAAATAATATTTGAGTGGTTATTACAGACCTTCTAATTTTTTCCAAGGAAGTAATTCCAAAGTGGTAATGAAAGACTAAATGTACTGATAAATTTAATTTTTCACAATTGTTATGGCTTACATTCATTTATGTTTCTATAACTTGCTCTTATATATAAAATTTATTTATTTACATTTAGTAATGATCAAAAGCCATATTAAATTAAACTTATAAATCCATGAATTAAGAGAAAATTTATAGGACTCTTTACCACTTTAAGTATAAAGCGAAATAATACAGACAATCCGCTGTTGTATTATTATATTATCACTCAGATGAATTAGTTAGAGCCCCTAGCGGGGCTGATGCTAAGATAACCATCACATATGGGTATGAGTTATTATATTATTAAATAGCAGCTATATTATCAACAAAAATGTATAGGACAATTTTATCCCCTCACGACTGAGAAAGTTAAAAGCATAACTACAGAGTTACTACGCGTTTTAATATTTTATAGACTGGTAGACAATCAAAAACTGACGCTTTTAGAATTGTCTCCAGCATGTTAAATGCCTCACCACGAGTGAAGTGGAACAAATTTGAATATCGTTTAAATGTAGTGGTGCGAAAAATAGCTTTAAATCAAATTTTCAAAACAGCGAATCATACATTAAAGCTAGCACTAATAAATTTTTCTAAAAGGCGTAGTAAGTAAGAAGTCCTGTAACCACCTAGGATATAAATCGTATAATCATGTATGAATTATTTTGGTAGGTATAACAATTTGTAAAGCCTTAAAAAATAAGATTTTCATATTAGTATGCATGTGTTATCACAATGAAAAATTTTCTAGATGATGATACAAGTTGATGGCTATATTGATAAATTAATAAAAATATATACTTAACATTTAATAATCTTACATATAAGTTTGTCTCAATTCATCATTATTATAATTTTATTTGTCATTGTTTCAAAATAAAGCCTTTGTTTTAATACGTGTAAGTTTAATGCGTTAATAATTTATTGACAAATCCTTCAAAATTTAAGGAAGCTCTAAACTAGATGCAAAAAATGCTTTGACAGTGAAAAATGATATTATAGTTAGGTATTAATTCAATGTATATGTGCTTTTGTTAATCACCATTTTAGTTTTTGAAATTTATATCATTATATGGTTTAAATTATAAATACGATTATTTTTAAGAATACAATGAAAAACATAATGAAGAATATAAAAATATAATAAAGATCACGATTCTCTTGTTAATCCTAGGTAGATAGTATAATGAAACAATTGTTTTATCATTATTGCTCTTTTTAGAATATTGCAACTATCCACTAAAAATTACACTAGAGGTGATTAAAATGTTGTATGAAAATTAAATAGTATTAACTAATTTATGATTAATTTAAAAAACGTTTTTGCATTTTAGCCTTCACACTGTTTTAAAAATACTACATACCACATTCCACTTAAATTATTAATGTGCCTTAGTTATTGATTTTTTAAACAATTATAAGGATACAACAATCCCTATGCTGGTTTAATTTTTTTTATCTCAAATTATTTTTTTATTTCAAAAAGATAAATTTAATTAATTATTAAGTTGTCCGGAAAATTTGTGCCGATTTACATTAGGCAGGGTTTCCAAAAATATTCAATTGGTATACAATTAGCATGTAATAAACTTCTATGCATGCAATAAGTTTCCACATCTTTAAAGCGATCAACAAAATTTAATGATCAATTTTTAAAAGCGAAAAAAAAATATTTTATAATTTATATTTTGTTACCAAAGAAAATTGGCTCGAATATTTCGGACGACCTAATACAAAATATAACTGCGTAGCTACAGAATCTCTTAATTTTAACTCAATATATTCCTTTTGTTTTCAAAGTAGCAGTAAAATGTATATGTTAACATTTTTTTCAATATTTTTATCATTGCTTAACATACTTGATTTATAATTGTTTCAATCATTATAAACACGCATATATAATATAAAACAATATTCGTTAAAAATATTAAGTGCTTAGTTAGTTAAAATAATCTAATTATAAAATCGATTATTAAAGTAATTTAAACTAATCAGAATGTGAGAAAAAGAGCAGTTATATAATTACATTTAATTTTGAATTTTGAATTCGAAATAATAGCTGTTTGTGACAAAAAATTTTTAAAAATAATAAAATAAAACTATGTAATTTTTGAAATTTCAGTTTCTTTCAATCACTTAGAAAAACAAATGGGAAATAAAAATTGAATTTTTTTTATCCAAAATAAATAAAAAAAATGGTAATAAATACCAATTTTTTAAGTTCATAGTTTTAAGAAAAAAAATGAATGTTTCGTAAAAAGATGTTTGAGTATTTTTCGTACAATATGAAAAAAAATGAATATCCAGAAAAGTTTATAAATATTTTCTTTATTTAATCATTAGAGAAAAATAAGACACCATAAGATTTTAAATATTAACCACTACTTCCATGAATTTTTGTTTCTTGTTATCTAAGTTACAGCGTTATCTTATCTAAATCAGATTTCAATAAGTTGTTCGATATTGATAATTCGAATTTCAGCCCAATTACCGCCTTTTTATGCTCAGACTGCATACTATCAAAATACTATTAACTTTATCATAAAACTCTACTCAAGGGGATCTCCCCATTCCAAAGATGATTTTCACTTCAAAACTAAAGATTTACTTCTTTAAGGAATTGATTTGTCGTTACAACATACTACAACTTCAAAGATATTTAGGACCTCCTAGAATACGACGAAACAGAATCGATGAATCGGTTAGTGGCTCTTCGCGCCAAACGCCGAGACAAACCCAATATCCAGCATCCAACCTATCTTATCTAAATTACGTTTTTTTTTCTTTTTTAAATAATAGCTGGTAAATAAAATTAAATTGTTTGTACAAGAAAAAGATTATTGAATATGAAGCATTCACTATAAATATTTATTTGCTACTTCAGAATTGATTATCATTATTTTCCTGATGTGACAATATAACAAGTTCTTATTGAATTCATATTTAATAATCCCACTATTTCAATTTAATATTAAATTAATCTTTCAAAATATCAGAATCGGAAATCTCGTTTATATATTTTATTACAAATATTAAGAAGGTACGATTTGAATTAATTATCAAGTTTTAAATAAGGTAATCAAACATTTCTAGATACATGGCAATTTGAGCAAAATTTAATAATTTATTAAAATTTATCTATTCATATTACTGCAACTTTTCAAAATTTTGATATCAGAAAGATATATTTATATCGCTTTTCTCCTAAAACAGCATTTTTCATTCAAAGATAACTGAAAGTTTCTTGCTGATTTTGAAAGATAAGATTTATTTTAATTAACTTAATACCTTCTTTTCTAAACAAATATCTCTTCGACCAACAATGATATAAAAAAGCAAGATTTCTAATTATTTTCTTTCTAATTACCAATAATAAGTCTTTAAAACTTTTTGTTTTTCCAAAAGTCTGCTTATCTCTGTTTGAATTAGCTTTTATTGATGCTTTTATAGTAGCTTTTATTGATATATTAAGCTATTTTAAAGTAGAATAAGCTTATGCAAATTTCTCAAGTTAAATTTTTTCATTCTCGCAAACACAATAACTACTTCAATTTAAGCCTGATTTAATACCTTTACCAGAAATTATAATATAAATGACTTTCTGTAACACACAAGAATTCCATTAAAATGTTTATAATTTTAGATTAATTAAGTCATGAAACAATTTCTTAAGCAAAGTAACTAGATCAATTTAGTTGCTGCCTACCTTTTTCTCAACCGCGTGTTTCATTTTTAAATCTTTTAAAAAATGGTTTATTATACGGGGTGAAATGTTAATTTTTTTTTAACTTTAATTCTTATTTCAATAAAGTTAACTTGCAATACTTAAATAAACAATGATTAATAACATTTAAGTTAATTTGCAAAAGAATTTTAGAAAATTCTTCTGCATTTATAAAATAAAATCTAGTGAAAAAAGAAGAAAAAATAATAGCTAAGCATTTTATTCAAAAAAGTATTTCAAATCTTTTTATATTTTTTTCTCCTTTAAAGCTAAAATCCTTCAACCATGGCTCACTTGCAAACAATAATTTTTCAAATTTGCACTTATTTGTAGTTATTTATGTAAGAAAAATTGATACTAATCATTAAAATCAATTATTGGTAAATTTTTGAATTTAAATTTAAAAAAAATTCAACTCCTTCTTTTGGATTTTATATTTTAGTACAAATACAGTTCCGATAATCTAACAGATGTTTCATTTAGTTTCTAGTAAACTATTTTTTATAATTAATATGTATATGCATAAAAATATACACTCTGGTGTAAGAAGTTAAGAGAATTTGCGACATGATCGTGCCTTATACTCGTTGCAGTTGGAAGGTATGAAACAGTGGTTGCAGAATGAACAAAAAATATGGGTTAATGGTAAATGAGTTATGGTGTCCTCTTACAGATATGCAAGCCATTCAGCGTGATTTCATAATTGAAATAAGGCAGTTTATCATTTCCTGTGGAACTTGGTCCCACTTGCTCAGCAACGCTGTTTTCATTCACGGTATGGTTCTCGGAGAATAGTAGCGAGTTGCAATTGCCCTTCCCAGAGAGTCCCAAACATGCTCTATATGAGGGCTGAAGATCTGACTGGCCTATCCATCCGGTGAATATCCTCACTCTCTAGAAATTCGTCGACCAGAAGAGCTCTGTGTGGTCTCGTGTTATCGTCCATTAAAATGAACTCAGGGTCAACTGCAAACCTGAAAAAATGAACATAGAGCTCTAAGACCTCATTCCTATACCTCACACCAGTCACAGAGCCTCTTTCAAAGACATGGAGAGGTGTGCGGTCACCCAACATGATGCCTGTTTAGACCATTAAACTTGCTCCACCATAATGGTCGATTTCACTAAAACTGGAGGGTAGGTAGCGGGTCCCTGGTTCTCTCCATATGAGCGTATGGTGAGAATCGGTGTTTAGGCTGAACGGGGACTCATCAGTGAAGAGAACTGTCACCCGTTGATCCATACACCAATCTCTAAGCTCTCTGCATCATGCTGAACGGACTCTTCGGTTAGTAAAGGTAAGCGGGACTTAAACAGCAGGTCTTCTTGCAAACAATCCTCGGTCATGAAGTCATTTGGAAACAGTCAAACTTGATACACGGGTTCCTGCGGCTGTATACAAGTCACGAGAGAGCTGAGATGTTGTAGCCTCTCTGTTACGACTCGCTATAATGGACAAATGGCGATCTTCTCTGGCCATCGTGGCTCTTGGACGACTTTTCTCTCGATGGATCCGTTATCCTGGAACTGTTTCCATAAGTTACACACGACGCTGGGCCTTAAATTGAACTCTCTACATATCTGGACCTGAGATTGATCTGCTTCTAGCCTACTCACAATTTGCCACCTCATTCTATCATCTAAACGTTGGTGGTTACTCATTTTTACTATTACAATTTGAATTTAATCTATTGCTGCAAAATAACAACAAGAAATTCGCCGAGGTGTGCTAGCGAACGAAATGCGCCTTGACTTACGCGCACTTTTAAAACCTATTTCTCTACTGACTCCGCCAACACACGCATATACGCTTGCGTATTTGATGTACAAGATTTGCATTTTTGTCTAGAAGCAGTGGTTTTACATTCAGTTCAGTTCTTTACATGGAATTCGATAAAATATGCAAATTCTCTTAATTTATTTCACCAGGGCATTTGGCTTTTAATTAAATTGTCAGAAAAAAAGCATTAAAAGGGGACACCGGTGTCCCATCTGTGTCAAAGGGTTATCTGGTGATTTTTAAACATATTGTTTGTGAAAATATTAATTTATCAGACTTTTAGTAATTGCATGGGGGTGGGGAAAGAAAGATGATAGCTCATAATATTCGTATTCAATTATGATAAAATAAAATATTCATCTAAGAAAAATGCAGAGTTAAATAATACAAGGGTATTTTACTCTTCATCTAATTTTAGTAGAAACACTATTTCTTAGATTTCAAAATACTTTAAAAAAGTCAAATGATGTATATTTAGATTAAAAACAGCGTTTCATGGCACTTTCAGAATAAAGCAAAAATTAAATAAGTTGCTGATTTCAGCATAAATTTCCTACTACTTTTTTATAGGAAACTGACAGACGTGCGTAAATGAAGCAGCTATATTCAGTTAGTACATTTTTTAATACTTCATTAATTTTGATTTTACTTATTCAATGCTAAGATGTCAACTCAGAAAAAAAGTCAAATAAATACTGATTTTTTTCATAATTAATTAAGAAATAAAAATGCTTTTTATCAATCTCAAAAAACTTTTTTAAAAAGAAACTTATTAACAGATAGTTAATTATAAAATTAAAAACATTATATGGTTTCTTCTGTTATGTTTTTTTTTTCAAAACCAAGTTATTTTAAAGAACTCAATATCCCCTTCTATTATTCAATTTTTATTTAAAGTTTTTATACATAAAATTTTAATTTTAATTTATAATTTTTATGAAAATGAATAATTTTATTCTGGAATATTATGCATAATTTATGATAAAACATTAAATATTGTTTGCAATATTCTTAATACGTGCATCATTTTCGCAGGCATAATATCTGATGATTCTTTAATATCGCCCAATCAGTGAACCATGAAAGAAAAAGAAAATTTTTACTTGGAAGACCCGATAGATAAACAGGGCGGACATCTTAGCATTAAGTAAGGTGATTATTTTTTTTAATTATTCATATTTTTTTGAAATTATTTTCAGTTAAATTCAATTTCACTCAAATGTTTTCATAAAAATTCATTAAAAAGAAGAACATTTATAATTGAATTTATAAAAAAATAATTATGTTCATCCTTTGGTTTAACTTTCAGAACTTCGTTTACACTAACTTTTTCTTAATTTTGCGAACATTATATTATTGACAAATATAGCAGCGACAATAAGAGTACCTTTTATTTATTGTAATTAGCTACCCTTAAAAATATTTTAAAGAAATGTTACAGTTTTTCCATCGATTTTTTCTCCTTCTTTTAAATAAAAAATATCTTATTATTAAACGGATAATGATAGTGTTATTTACATTCTTTGATTTATTTCTTACTTTCTTACTCTACTTCATATAAATGAAGCTTAAATACTAGTTAACAGGGATTGGAATTAGATGGAGATTGATGTCCAATTAAAGTTATGATAATTATGATTAATGGATGAATCAATTAAGAGATATTTTAAGTTTTGTTTAATAATATGCTGGATAAACAGTAATATGTGAGTTTTTTGCGTAATGACTCTTTACAGAAAAAATTCCGTTCATTAATAAATTTTTAACAATATCCTACATTTTATAAAAGCTTTGTGCCGAGAGTTCGATTGATAATACTGGGGAACAATTTTAATTGCAGTTATACAGGTAATTGATTTTACCTAATTCGATGAAGAGGATTTGAAATTAGTTTTCTTTCGACAAAAATTTCCGAATGTATTGTTAAATTGCATAATAACTGTCGAAAGAAACTGATTGTTGATTTGAAATCAGCGGCACCAAAATTGTTCCCCATTCATTTACTGTTATAAAATAATGAATCAGTGTTTTTATATATACACTGAAGAGCCAAAAAAACTGGTATACCTGCCTAATGTAGTGTAGGGCCCCCGCATGCAAGTAGAAGTGCCGCAACACGACGTGGCATGGATTCGATCAATGTGTGAAGTAGTGCTGGAGATAATTGACACCATGAATCCTGCAGGGCTGTCCATAAACCAGTGGAAGTAAGAGGGGGTGGGGATATCTTCTGAACATCACGTTGCAAGGCATCCCAAATATGTTCAATAATGTTCATGTCTGGGGATTTTGGTGGATTTCCGATACTCACGGTATACTCGTGAAATGGTCGTACGTGAAAATCCAAATTTCATTGCTATCTCAGAGATGCTATATCCCTATATAGCTATAGCTATATCCCATCTCGCCAAGCTATATCCCATCTCCCGTGCGCCGACTATAACACCACGTTTAAACTCACTTAAATCTGTAAACCTGGCATTGTCGCAGCAGTAATCGAGCTAAGAACTATGCTAGACACTCGTTGTCTTATATATATGCGTTGCCGATCGCAGTGCTGTACTTTGATTGGCTCCATAACCCTTTATTTGCATACTCATGCCTGTACTAGTTTTTTTGGCTCTTCAGTGTACATATATATTGTGTAGGGAGGCCACCAACTACTCCGCTTTCTACTTAGTTATACTAGTAGAATGAGGATAATTACACTTATTCTTTATAAGTATCACCACGAGATGATTGTAATAAAAATGCTTTCATATGATACTTTGAATTTTCGATATGTAGTGGCGGAAAAATGACTTAAAATGAAAATTGCTAATCTATAACTAACTTAAATGTCGTTATCATTAGAATATACTTTTTTACTAACTGGATCAAGTTGGCATTTCTGTATATATATAAGAATGAAAGTATAGAGATTTTTAAAAGCTAAGTAGAAGCCAGTCATCAGAGGCGCTTAACATTGATGTATTTGCATTGCTGCTATATAAAAAAAATGAAACGATAAAATATTAAATTATTATGGGATTATAATTAAGATCTCATTTCAGTAAGGAAGAACTATTTATTAAAAAATAATCTTACTTAAGACATCTACAAGCAGAAGTTTCTTGTAAGCAACTACTAATTTATATCATGCATGCGCTCTAACATTTTGTTAACGGTTTCTGCCAGATTCCCAATTCTATTTTTAGAAACCGTGTATTCTAAAGTAAAACAAACAAGGTTTCCCCTTTAAAATATTATCCTACTCTCCTAGTGTTTATTTTCTGTTTCAAACTTGTGATTTAATTGATTGAAAAGCGTCTGTTGCCCGAAATTGCGCGTTATGTTGAGTTCTTTGCAAACACTAGAACGCCCATTTGTATTCAAATTGAATGGATTAACTGCGAGTAATTGTGGTTGAATAACTCTTGTATCATTTCTCTTACTTTTATTTTCTCTAGGAGTAACTTTCCAAAATAAATCACCGTAAGAAAGGTTTTTTTCTTGAGCGTTCTAAAAGAGAGCCTGCAACATATTTCGGAAAGAGCTCGCCAAGGATAAATCAATTTCGGAAAGTAAATCTCTGTTGGGGCTTAAGTTACTCATGTTTCGAATGAATGGTAAAATTCCTGATTGATGCATGACTTGTTGCTTGTGGAGGATAAATGTATTTGAAAGAAAGATTTCTAAACATGAATTTGATACTATTTTGATCTCATTTTTCATGGAAATAAATCAATTTTGTAAAAATGTTGGTACTGCTTGGCAGTGAAATATTAAATTTTCTTTCAAACCGCAAAATAAAAATTTATTGGGAAGCTTAATAAACCTGGCATTACGTTTATCTCTACAAATCTTAACGATAGAATAAAGTTATATTTTATTACCAAGACTTACCGTTTCTTACATACATAGAGGTTTTTCTTCTTTATTTATTAATATTTATTGTAATTACTTTTTATTATTCTGATTGCTGCTGAAGAAGCTTTGCACAGCATTACAATTTAGATTCGAGAGTTTAGAGCTTAAATTTCAAAACTATCTTGTGAATTGTATGGAATTCAGTGATAAAAAAATAGTGTTAGTTTTTATTTCAATAACTGTTGAAAAAGCTTGCCACAGAGTTAAAATTTAGATATGAGAACTTATAACATAAATTTCTGAACCATTCAGTAAAGTGCATAAAATTTAGAGATAAAAAAAGTTCCTAGGGCTAGTTTTTATTTGCAGAAGCATTGAGGAAGATTTACACAGAATTAAAGTTTAAATAAGAGAGTTTTGAAACTATTCTGTGAAATACCTGTATTTGATGGAATTTCAAGGTAAAGTAAAAATACCTAGAGATAGCTTTTAATTCGAGAACTGATATCGAAGATTTTCACGGAATTAAATCTTGGAGAGTTTGAACTTAAGCTTTAAGAATATTTTGCAATATATTGTATAAAACTATATTGAAGTTTCTCGTGTTTATACCTTGAGATGTTTCGAATTTATCATTATTTTATTTTGAAAAGATTTTCTAGAAAATTTAATAGCTTTTCTAGAAGATTTTTACAGCATTAAAATTAAATTATGAAAGCCTAGAACTTAAATTTTTAAACTATTCCCCCAAAATTGCACAGAATTTTAAAAAAAGCACCTAGAGTTAGTTTTTATTTCGAGATTTCAAACAGTTATAAATACATAAATGTAATTTAAGAAAATCTTAGTAGTCATGGATATTTTAAGTATCCAAGCTTTAACGAAATGATAACAGTTTTCGCTTTTTTCTGTCTTGATATGTAACGCAAACTGTATACCCTGAACCTACAAAAATGAACTATTTTTTGGAAAGAAGAATTGGAAAAGTTACTAAACACTATACATATATATGCACATATGTATATATATATATATATATATATATATATATATATATATATATATATATATATATATATATATATATATATATATATATATATATATATATATATATATAAGTTTTTTAAATTTATATTTTAACAAGGTTTCATACTTTCTTGATTAAATAATGTATGATTATTTATTCAAACATAAAACTTATTACTTTCAACAAGTATCTGAAAAATTTTATGAGAAATATATCGTTCCTCTGGATAAAAGTCACCGCTTGAACACAAGGTGTTATTTTTTGATAAATATCCCCCAATAACTTCCCTTCTTATTTTTTTTTGTACTCTTTTTCGTCTCTTTTTCAATCTATGTCTAGTATTGCTTTTATTATCGGATTACAGTGAGTCTTTGTTCGATGAAAATAAAAATGCCACTAGAACACGTTCTTTTGATTGATTCGAGAGTTTTCGATACACACCCTACTCCACACCTCTTTATAGTGTGGATGTTTTTGTACCCATAAAAATGAATTAAAATCTAAATTTTTCTCAAATTTACACACACACACACATATATATATATATATATATATATATATATATATATATATATATATATATATATATATATATATATATATATATATATATATATATATATATATATATATATATATATATATATATATATATATATATATAACTTCCATGGACATAAACCGCTCTTCACATATCTTTTCACTGCTTGTATTGGATCTACCGGAAAGTTCTGTCTGTGAAAGTACTATTACAGTAATATAAAAAGTTATTTTATGCAAGAGAGAAAGGGTATTTACCCTTCAATTCAATAATAATATTCTAGCTTAAAGACATGCAGCATATACAAGGCTGCAAACTACTGCGATTTTTGCAAAATGTCTTATAGAGTGATTGAAAACTAAGAACGAAATCTTTCAAAATTGTTAGCAATTTTTTAACATTTCAAAAGCTTCACCACGAGGGGACGACTTTTCATCTGAAGTTATGAATAATTTTTTTTAGTTGTAGCTCAGAAAATAATTTTAAATTAGATTTACAAAACAAAGAAGTATGCATTAAAACATAAATATAGCTATTACTAGAAGAATATATATATATATATATATATATATATATATATATATATATATATATATATATATATATATATATATATATATATATATATATATATATATATATATATATATATATATATTATAATAGTAACACAAATAGTATAAAAATGTAATAAAAAATTTTGTAATTCATCGCAAAATTTACAATGAGTTGCGAAAAATTTGCAAAATAAATTTTTTTTATTTCTTATTGGACTTTAAAATATATGTTATAAAATTGTCGTATTTTCAATATAGATTTACAATAAGAAATTTTTCTGAAAGAAAGAAATGCTTGAGCATTACTATTTCGTTGTTGTGGAACATTTTAATCTAATATTTTGTTCTCAAGATTATTTTTTAATTCCTCTTCTTTTTTATCTTAAAATAAGGAATTTTAATTGAGGCTGCCATAACAAAAGAGTGATAAGCTTTGTATTTGAAACATGAGCACCCAATGACGTAACATTCCAGCCTATTAAAACTTTTTCATCTGCTGCTGCAGTATAGTAAATGGCCTCGAGTCATTTGAAACCGGTTTTTCAGCTCGCTTGACCGTAAGTTTAATGGAACGTCACGTAATCTCAAAAAAGAAATCAGAATATCTGGATGAAAGAGCTCTAAAAATCTTAAAAAGAAATTTTGTGCTAGTGAGAGCTCTTTTAGTTTAAATAATAAAATAAAAATCATTAGAAATGCTTTTCAGGAAGAATAAAGGAGTGCTATTGTGAGAAAATTGTATTTCTATATAGAGAGATTAAAATTTAAATTGGCTATGAAATAATTTTTAAAATTCTGATGCAATCTGTAATCAACTCTGAAACTCATAAATAGAGCCTAGATTCTTGAATGCCCTTAAAATTGCAAAAAAATGTCTTAATATTTAAGTAAAAGTATTAAAGTAAGGCAATATTTTCCACTTTAAAATTACTTTTATTTATGCCAAAATATATAAAGCAATGCAGTATATATTCTCTGGTTCATTAAAGTGTGTAATAAATGTTACTTACTGAAATAAAAATGTAGGGAAAAGACCCTGCTGAATATTTTGTTTTTGCCTTACATTTAATGTTATAAAAATGTCCCAAAGCAACAAATAAATATTAATAGTAATAAAAATGGAGAAAAAAATATCCTGAAAGCTTAAAAAATGCTTTATTATGCAAAATATCCTCTATATTAAAAAAAAAAATTGAATTTGAATTAGTTATGAAATAGTTTTGAAAATTTTGATGAACTCCATAAGCAACTCTGAAGTTTAAAATTAGTGTAGGGATTTTGATAACTAAAAAGATCCCTAAAAATGCCCTTAAAAATAAAAATAAAAAAGGCCGTGTTATTTAAATAAAAATATTAAACTAATGCAATATTCTTTTCTTTGAAATTACTTTTATTTGTGTCAAAATATATAAAGCAATGCAATATATATTCTATGATTCATTAAAGTTTGAAATAAATGCTATATTCTGAAATAGCAAATATGTAAATAAAAGATCCTCCTGAACACTTTGCTTTTGTTTTCCATTTAATGAAACAAAAGTGCCCAAATCCAAAGAAATGGTAGAAAAAAAAATAAATAAATAAAAAAAGAAGAATACTACCAAACCTTAAAAAATGCTCTAATATGATTTTAAAAAAAAAACAAAAATTTTAAAAAGAATGTCCAAGATGCAAAAAATCCGAATATTAACAAAACACGAGCTTTACTAATAATAGTATCATCCGAAGACATGTAGATTTTTCTTTGAGGACTGTTCCGGAAATGTAGATAATAAAATCACTTAATTAGTTAATATTTTATGCTAATTAAATGGTTTTTTTTAACGTCTTTATTCCTGAGGATGTAATGGTAGAAATTAAGTATGGGGTCCCATACTTTTTTTTTTTTGAAGTAAATTATCAATTAATAGCTCATTTACTATTCTGTTTCCCGTTAAATAGAATGTAACTGTTGTTGAACACAGGCTCGTTCAAAAATCTCTTTTCCGAGGTATAAACATGCCGTATAAAGTAAGAATTATTGTCGCAGTATTTATTTAAAATCAAATACTCTGAATGATAATATTATACTTTTTCTGACTAAACATACCTTTTTTTATATATGGAGGGTAGCCGGGTAATAGGGTCCTAATAGTTTGACCAGTAGACCTTTGGACCCCTTAATGTCAATTTTACTTCTTGCGTATTTCGCCTTTTTTTGTGAGTTTTTTTAAACGAATTGAAAAACGTTTGCACACAATTATGAAATTCATTTATCCAAAGATACATGCAAAAAATAACGTTTAGTAAATAGTTGTTATTTAGTAAATATTAATAAGTTTAGAAAATATTTGTAATTTTATTTAATAATAATCGAAAAGTTTTGAATTGTAAAGTACAGAATTTTTTTGCATAATTTTAAAGAATGTAATTTTGCAGGTCAAACTAAAAAACTTGAGTAAAATCGATCGAATAATTCCAGAAAAATTGAATTTGAAAAATATGACTTTTTTTTTAAATTTAATTTTGTTATTTAATTTTGTTTAAAAAATATTTTGTTGTTTGGGTATGGGTTGTTATCATGCCATGATTTCTTTAATCGTTGTCACACAATGTAAATAAGTTATGAATGATGTATTACACTTAAACCCTTTCAGCTGCTCTGGAATAAAAACTGTTATTTTTTATTAGAACATAAACCATTGTAATAGCTTTTATTTCTTATATAACGCTGTTTTCCATCAACCAGTTTTAGTTTTGGTAATTGTAAAGATAAATTTTATCACTTCATTTTGGATATGCAGACAGTAACAAAATTTTTGATTAAAATTTTCGGCCCCTTGAAGAATTAAAGTTGGTATTAACCCATAGCTGCAAATTTTCATGCGTTTGCATCAAATTTTATTTTTGACTTATAGGGATAGTAAAATCAATTCTTCTGTTTATTTCCCGAATTTATAAATATAGTTTAAACTTATTTTATAATATAGTTATTTTATGATACAGTTATTTTCTACTATGTTTAAGCAAATCATACATACATTCAAATATAAAATAATCAATGAATGTTGCTCTCTTGCATAATAATAAATGTGCTGCTGCCAGTTTTTCGATTTTTATTTTACTATCATTCGGGAAAGATTATCTCCTGGAAGATTATGAGTTGGTAGGTATGTAAACCCATTAAAACAATTAAACACGAAACTTTAACACTTTCATGGGCCATTTATTTCTAGTGTAGGTAAATTAAAGTATTTTTTGAATTGAAATTGTTTTAAGAATAGTAATTGATGTAAGAAAGAAAAAAAAACATTTAGTTTATAAAAAGGCAATTTTTTTGGTGGTAAATATATTTAACACGACCATATATTACTTATTGACTTTTGTTTTTCTTGACTTATAAAATAAATTTTATAAATGCTACAAACTTCAAAAAGAATTATGTATTTTATAACTTTTATACGTTTTTTTAAACTAACAAATGGTTACCAATTTTTTTCAAACGCACTTCAAGAAAGATTAAGTTATTAAAAAATGGAAACCAAAATTGAAAGTGGTAAGAAGGAGTGGTAAGTATACTTCCCACGGCCTTCGAAAGGGCTAAGACGTGAGGATATGAAAATAAAATATATATTAAATGAATACATAGTCCTCTTGTAGCATACTTGAATCCATAATAGAGTCATGAATCCTCTTTTTAGAGTGTAGCAACTAACACGCCCAGTTTCATTTCAATTTTCAAAATACGAGATTTAAACATGGAACTAAAAATTAAAATATAAAAACTCAATGAAGAAAAAAAAAATCGAAATCTGAATTCTTTAACAGGCGTGAACAGACTGGTTTCTCCTCCCCCACCCAGTTTTTCACCCCCCCCCTGTATAACCTTTTCAAAAACCAACTAATAGATCGCTTCAAATTTTGATAATACAAGCTTCTTTCGTTAAATGAATATTCATAAAGTTTATAACATCGGGCTGTTTCCCGTCTTTATTGACGGGCAAAATTTGACTACCCTCGGGCACAGAATTCCAATTCTAAAGTGATTTAGTCTTTGATAGGTTTCCTACCTTCTTAATTACACCTTTACCTTGCTTTTTGAGAAGAAGAAAAAAATGAAAAAATTTATCATTTTTCTAAGAAAATTTAATAAGTGCGGTAATAAGTTTTTTTCCCCCCTCTTCTTTCTTTCAATCTGCATTCTTTTTAAATTTGTTTTCACTCCATCCCTGAGATTTTTTTCCTTTCTGTCTCTTTCTTCAGAAAAAAATTATTTTACTTATTTTTTACTTTGCTTCCTTTATTTATTTTTTATTTTTTTCGTAACAGGCGTGATATATTTTTTTTCTCCGCTACTGAGTAAAATGTTATAAATAAAAAAAAATTTAAAAATTTTAGCTAAAGCATAAAGCAGTTTCTTAAACGGCTTGATATTTTAAGTAATTTACTTGTTTTTAATTGCGTCTAATAATTAACTTCTTTCAATGATTAATAAGCTTTATTTTGAAAAATAGTTGATAAATTATTGATGTTATAATTTAAGCAAACAATTTACTTTTATTTACATTTAGGTAGATTATAGAATTCCATGGCGATGCAGTTTTCATGAAAAATTTCTTTCTTGTGCTGAAAATTTACTGAAAGAAATATATTATAATGAGTTTAAAAACGTAAAAATTGATAATAAAAATACTCATTTCGTCTCAATCTGTCAAAACATCTTTATTACAGATTATGGTTTAGAATGTATATCTAAGTGTGGATGTTAGTGATTTTTAAAAATGAACAGCAACTAAACTTTAATCTTTCATACTATTTCATCATAAAATAGTCTGCAGTTTTATATTTTGTAGTATCCAGGTGCAAATTTCGCTTGGTATAGAATTACAGTTCTAATAGTTACTTAGTTTCAAGTACCAAACATTTTTTTTCTTTAATTTCTTTCAGGCAGAAGTTCGCATTTTGTGCTCTTTGAAAAATGCACGGTACCTAAAACAATACAATTTTAAATTTAGTAAGTGGTACTGATAAAAATTGCATTTTTATCACAATATTCTGCTTAAAAACTGCATTCTTTTATATTCTTAACTAACACATTTTATTTACTTAAAGTGAATATATCTAGATTCAAAATCTGGAGCTGATACAAAACAATTTTCAGCTCCCATAATAACAAACCTAGTACCAGTAGTTTTTAATTTTTTCATCCATGTGTGCTTGTTTCAAGTGTTAACGAATGAACTTAATTGTTCTAAATTCATTATTTTACGAATACTTTTTAAAAATTTTTCCTAATGACAGCTCAAGTTGACATACATAAGATTATGGTCTCTCTCTGTTTCGCTTAATTGTCTCGATAACGTGATGCTTACACAGAAGTTAGTATTGATACCATTGTATTAAACCATTAGTATTAAACCATTTTAGAAAAATGGTAGGAAATTGAGTCATTTAACAATCATTTATTTCAATTTTAAAAATAATTGCACAACATAATTTCAGATGAAAATATAATTATATATATTATTAACCCCTTGGGGACGGGTGATTCATAAAAGCATTCGTACAGAATCAGAATGTAAATAAGTAAAAAACGGTGACTTAAATGTAGGAGTTGCTAATTTTGACAGACTTACTTTGCTTTTACTTTAATTATTGTTAGTTTTATCATATATATATAATCAATGTTAGTTGAAAGTATAACTAAATAATTTTATTTTGAACTAAGTGATATTGAATTAAATAAATCAAACAATTATAAACCCGCCCCCAAATAAACTGCTAAAGAACTACTTAGGTTACCAGTTTTATATTTTTACCCTGATTGATACGATTTTATGCTGTATTTGTGACAGTCGGCCCGAAAGGGTTAATGTAGCACGGATTTTTGTGGTCACTGAATATTTTCTGAATCGTTGCGCTTACGCATAACTTATTAGGAGTAAATGGGGAAAAAAAACTTTTTTCAAAAATTGCATAGAATTGAGCATTAACTTTAAATGTAAGTCTGACATTAATTTTAAAAAACCTTGAAAACACATATTTTTTAAAATTAAAGTGGTAGTCAAAATCTAAATGCATTATTAATATAGGAAGAATACGATTGCCTTTGTTCTCGGAATAGTCATCGATAACGTTGTGTTTGCGTAGTACTTACTGGATGTGGAAAAAAAAAACTTTTTACGAAAGTGATAATAAATAAAGCAATTATTTCTAATATGATTAGCACTGTACTTTTAAAAAATTATTTCTAATAAATGCATAATTTCTAATACATAATTTCTAATCAAAATATAACAAAATTTATTATTAGTATAGTTTGGCGAATACGAATATTTTTGTTCATGGAGATAATTGCTCACTGTTATCTGATTAATCCTCGATAACATTGTGCTTCCGCAGCACTTATTGGATGTGTAAAAAACAAAACAAAAAAAACCTTTTTACGAAGCAGTAAAGTACTAAGCAATAACTTATAATGTGACTAGCGCTTTAATTTTAAACAAATATGACAAGCACATAATTTTAAACAAATATGACAAGCACATAATTTCAAATCAATTATAGCATTGATATAATTAGGTGAATACGAATCTTTTTGCTCATTGAGATTACATTAAAAAAAAAAGAAACAATTAAATTTTCATCTTCTTGAGAAAAAAAAATATGGTAGAGTACAATACTTTTGACACTTAGTGATGGGTCAAAATGCAATCAACTAAAAGTACACCAATCTACAACTCTCGTATCGCTTGAAGAAAAAAATGGAACAGATATGATGTTGTCTTCACGGGGCTTTAATTTATAAATAACTACATCTTCTTGAAGTGCAACCTAGATATTAATGGATAATGCTTCTTGGAAAACACAGAGATTCCTGATAGCGAACTTCTATCACAGTTTCAAGTTGCTCAAGACAAAGCTGTTGTAATTAATGGTTTGTTTGTTGCGCTATATGTGCTTCTTTGTTCAACCTTTTAGGATGCCAGTGTTACGACTTCATATATGATTGAAGTTAAAATTCGTTGTTTGGAATATAATTTTTGGAACAGTAATGTATATCAACGATACTTTATTTTAACAGCGTAAAACATTACTTTTTAGCGAGCCATCATACCTAATGTGTCATTATTCTCATTTATTGTTGTCATTGAAAATGTAAAATGTGGCTGTTAGTGTAAATTGTAGTAGATGGTTGATTATGGCAGAAATCATAAAATTAAGGGATGATGTCTGTTTGGAAGTAGATGAGGAAAATAGAATCATAATCATATTAAAACTTTTATTACGCTTCAAACCTCGAGGTGCAAAATTGCGTTGATACCATCAAGAGGCAATTATGTGAATAATGATTGAATATAAATTGTTATTTGGAATAGTTTTTGGGACAGTAATGTATATCTAAACTATACGTTAACTGCGTTAGATATTCCTATATAACGAGTGATCACACTTTTTATTTAGTTTATCATTATTCGCGTTTATTATTGTATTGGAAAGTATGATAGTGAAGAGGGAGTTTTGCTAATTACGATAGAAATCATAAAATTAATGGAAGATGTCTGACTATATTTCTCTGAAAACCTCGAGGTGTTAAAAATGGTTGATACCATCGAGGTGCAATTACATAAATAATGTTTGAAATCGTTATTTGGAATATTTTTGGAACGATAATGTATATCAACGATACTCTGTTTTAACTGAGTGAAACATTACTTTTTAACGAGCGACACTTTTTGTGTCATTATTCTAATTTATTGTTATAATGGAAAATGTGGCAGTTGATGTAGATTGAAGTGGATGAAGTTTTGTTGATTACGGTAGAAATCATAAAATTAATGGAAGATGTCTGACTGAAGCAGATGATGAAAACAAAATAATATTGAAACTTTTATTTCTCTGTAGACCTCGAGGTGTTAAGTAGGGTCGAATGGTGTTAAGTAGGGTAAATAATGTTTAAAATAAAAATCCGTTTTATGGAACAATAATGTATATCAACGATACTCTGTTTTAACTACGTGAAACTTTTTAACGTGCGATAATCTTTTTTTACTGTGTCATTATTCTTATTTATTTTATGAAGTCTTAGAGAATTATCCGATATCGCCTGTGAAGTGATGTTAACAGTCACTGCTCTGAAATTAAAAATGTTTATTTCTTAATAATTAGTAACCACATTATTTTGAAAATTTTAAATTTTATGCAACAATAATGTATTATATATATTTAAAATGATTTAGTGTTTACATTAAGTTTGAATGGATGTAAGAAAGCGTTTTAAAATACTCAGAGTGCAAAAGGTTAATTTTTTTTAAAATTTTAATTGATTCTGAAAATACTCTATGAGCCTTACCACTAGATAATTAAAAGAAATTAGCATTTCTTATATATGTTTGAAATATTTATAATTCAAAATAAGAATAAATGTTTGTAAATATAAATTTTGCCTTCATTAGAAAAATTTGCCGATGTTAGAATATCGTCCTAAATTAGTTAAAATGTCTTACAATTTGAAAATTTTTCAATAGTCATTAAATTAACCCCTTCGTGGTCGCAAGCATATGCTTATACTGATCACTTGTTTAACATTGATCCACGAAATTACATGAGTGTGCTATTAAATAATATGCTGTAAAGTAAATATAAACGACATATACCGTAATATATTTTTTACTTACGAACTTTATATACTTAAGTTTTTTCATGTTTAAATGCATTTTCACAAAATGTTTTGTCAGTATTTAATGACATCCTCAGGATATTTAGTCAGTAATTAATTACATTACTATATCATCAAAATATAACCTAAAGAAGTCAATAACAGAAGTTTTAAACTGAATTATCTACTTCTCATTTATTGAATGGTAATTGTTTTTTTTTTGTAATGGTAATTAAATTTTTGTTTCTGTTTTGTAAAGCTGGTTTAAAGTTATTTTCCTCACCACTATATGAATAATTCAAAAGATCATATACTTCACACTCGTGGTGAAGTCTAAATCTCTACCACCAAGCAGTTACTCCGAATAATAGACTATACTGACAGAGCAATCATAAATAAAAGAACAATAGCCTTCCTGATGATCGACATATCCAAAGCATTTGATAAAGTATAGCACACTGGCACAATATATAAACTCATACAGTTAAATTTTCCAACCGGCATAATCAAACTCCTATCCTGTTATCTTTCTAATAGAACATTTCAAGTCACCATCAAAAACAAAAAATCTACAAAGAGAAACATCACAGCCGGAGTACCTCAGGGTAGCATTCTGGGACTGATTTTATACATATTATACACTTATGATTTTCCTATAAACAAAGCCGATTATAACAGTATAACAGCCTATTACGCAGATGACACCGGTATTATTATTAAATATAGAAACCCAAATCTTGCTCCTCAAAAACTACAGGGCCATACATATGAAATAGAAGACTGGTGCTTAAAATGGAAAACTGCAGTAAACTCTGGAAAATCACAAATATTAATTATACAAAAAGGAAGAATTAAAATACTTCCACAACTTCAACCAAAAATTTTCAATATACCAATACCAATAGTTAAAACAAGCAAATTATCTTGGCATTATAATCAATAGCAAACTCACCTGGAATGATCATATCAAAAACACAGTAGATAAAGCAAATGCAGAAATAATAGCCAGACAACCATTAATATATAATCAGAATATGTCACTTAAACTGAAGAAGCTACTATATACAGCAATGATCAGCCCAATACTTACCTACGCCTCATCTGCCTGGACAACGATACCTCAACATCTACTGAAGAAATTAAACCAATGCCAAAACAAGATCCTTAGAAAAATAACCTGTGCAAGATGGTTCATCCGGAATACCAATATACATACAGACCTCAAAATACCAGCTTTATTACAGCATATATACAAGCTAAACGCAGATTTTTTCGATAAAGCCATAGAATATAAAACAGCAAATTTTAATGAAATCTTTAAATTTGAAAATTATATCAAAGATAAAAACTACAGACCAATAGCTGCACATTTCACCTCCGACGCCTCATATCATATCTATCAAAACAAATAATTTCATCAACCTTTCTGAAAATAACGTTTCCTCATGCTGATACAATTTTGAACAACTCCAAAATCAAGCAAACACAACTATAGAGCAAGCTGCTCATTTTATTTTTTGATTCCTTTTTAGTTATTCAAGCAAAGTGCTTGGAACATTCATAAAAGCAACTCCACTTACTTCTCCACTGCTTACCTCAATGCTCAACCAAAACGAGAAAAATATCTATCTGTAACTAGCAAGATTTTTGTTAAAATTATAAAACTGCTTCTCTCCCGGGAAGATATCGTTGAATAGTTTAACCCCTTGGGGACGGGTGATTCAGAAAAGCATTTGTACAAAATCAGAATCAAGTTGCAATTAAATAAAAAGCGGTAACTTAAATGTAGTCGTTGCTAATTTGACAGACTTACTTTGCTTTTTCTTTAATTATTGTTATTTTAATCATATATATAATCAATGTTAGTTCAAAGTATAACTAAATAGTTTTATTTTGAACAAAGTAATGGTGAATTAAATAAATCAAACAATTATAACTCCGCCCACAAATAAACTACTAAAGAATTACTTTGATTACCAGTTTTATCTTTTTATCCTGATTGATACAGTTTCATGCTGTCACGTATTTGTGACAGTCGGCGCGAAAGGGTTAAAGAAAAGAATCCACAAAAGGTTTTATTATCAGCTTTTCCTTTCGTCCAGGCTTTTATTTAATTCTTACATAATAATATTCTACCCTGAAGATGCTTTGAGTTATGGGGTATCCTATGACATTGTGTCACACCTTGTCGCGATGCAAAATATACCAAAAGTCTGCGATTAACCCTAAATTTACTGACAGTACTCTCAATAAATGTAGTGACAAAGTATCCTATTTCAATAAAGATGAAAATTTAGAGCATTTATTTGAAAAATCCGAGAAAATTACCGTTTATATAATAGCAATTTAAACATTCGTAAGCGATATATGTGATTTTTATAAAATTAGTATTGCCTAAAATAGTAGTTAATAACTATTTAGCACAATGGCAAATAACCATTTAGTACTTGGTACTTGCACTGTATAGTAAAATTAAGTAAGAAAAAGATTAATTAAAGTTGATTAGTTCCAATATGACTTCAGTTTTAAAGACAGTTTAATATCGAAATATAAATACATTATTAACTTTTGTTGAATATATTTGGCTCTGTTACAACGAAATAAATTGTAAAAAAATAAAAAAATTACCAATTTTCAGAATTTTGTAAAAGTACGAGACTCTTTATGTGCGTGTGTGTAATGTCCTTAGAAAACCTAAAAAGTGGTAGCAAAACTAATAAGTTAGTCACCTTTAATTCTATAAATAATCACCACAATATTTCAAAAACTTCACACAAACTTAACGAATTGCGAAATCGGTGTTCTAAATTCCATCTTTTAAGTGAAAATTGTTAGAAAGAAATTTGTAACTAGTTTATCTCAATATGAGTACCAGTTTCTTTTCTTACTTTTCTTCTATTCATCTTCATCCATTTTCCAACTTCTTCTTAGCATTATTTCTATCATTATTATTACTTATTATTAGTATTAAGACTTTACATGACAGGCCTTCCTGAGTGAGAGGTCTCGCTGATCGTCAAACGTTATGTTCGAATCCCGTCGCAATCCTGGGCTCTCTAACTAGTGATCTGCGTTCTTCAACTAAACAAAGAATTATAATTCGTCTTTGTAATAAGCACACAAGCGTGTATATACTATAATAAAAGATGTATAATGATAAGTGAGCCCTGTGACAGAATTAACTCTTTGGCGTAGATGGGCCACTGGTGTCGTTTTAATATATATATATATATTTTCTTTTTTGGTTCTCTAATTAAAAGTGAAGATATATTTTGGTATTTTTTAATTATAAAAAACAGTCTAATAGTTACTAAAAAAGTTTGTTAGATTATCGGAATTATATTTGTATTAAAATAAAAAATCTAGAAAAATAGTTTGAAATTTATTTTTTCTTTCATACTCAAAAATTTCTCAGTTATTGATTTTGTAAATGAACGAAATTTCGTCGAAGAATTACTATTTCTCTTAGATCTAAATAATTGTAAATTGGAAAAATTATTGTCTGGAAGTAATCTGAGTTAGAAAGATTTTACCTTTAACCTTTTCGGTACGGAATCAGAATCAGGATAAGAAAAAATAGAAAGCGGTAGCTTAAACTTGGGTATAGCTAATTTGACACACTTATTTTTGCTTTCACTTTAAATCTAACACATCCAATCCCAGTGTGTTAAAAGTGTAAGTATGCAATTTTAATTCGAACTAAGTAGTGGCGAATTAAATAAAGCAAACTATTATTTCCCGGCCCATAAATAAACTGCTATAAAAATAGTTTGGCTATCAGTTTTATCTTTTTTTACCTTGATTATCGACACCCTGAGAATGCATATATGACTCTCCCGTCTCGAAGAGGTTAACGCAGAGATGCCAACTTGCTACGCTTTATAAAAAAAGTATTTTTTTGTGGTATCGAAATTTAAGTTATTTTTGGTTTCGTATTTTTCCTTTGAAATAATTTTTACACCACTGCATATCAAAAATTCCATGCATGATATGAAATGCAACTTTGCTATACAAAATTCGTGGTTACTCTTTTAAAGAGTAGGAGTATCTATCCTTATTCTACAAGTTTTACAATTTAATTAGTTACCAATTTAATAAAACTTCTGCAGAAAGCGGAGCAGTTGGCACCCCTGTTAACGCAGAAAGCGCTCCAGTGACCTATGTTGTATTTCATAACCATAAATTATTAAAACGCTGAATATGATATATTTCGCTTATTCTGACCTAAATTAATGCAAAATAATGAAAAAAAATACGAAAATAAGTTTAGTCAAAATTTTAAGTCAAAGAAAAAAGCGTTAATGTTTTAAATCAAATTTACTATTATTTAAACATAATTTTTGCAAAAAAAATTTTTTGCAAGAAAACATTTTTTTTCCATCTATTCCCGAGATAAATTCTAGGAAGAGTCTCAAATGAAACATTTAATTTTAAAAAAAACTTACAAAATTATATTTCAAAGATGGCCAATGAATCAATTAACTTGTTTTAATTTGTAGAATATGTATAAATATCTCTTTCGTCTGTCTCTCTCTCTAAACATCACCTTTTCCAGTCAGAGTTTCGGATTTATCATTTTCCCATTAATCTCTCCCCCACCCTCAGGGTAGATGGGTAGGGGGGGGGAGATACTGCATTAGACTGCTTAAAAATAGAAAACACGTACCTTGAAGAGTCTATTTCTCTCTCCCTGTTAGTCTATGTATCTAGAGAGATCTTTTAATCACTCCCAAAATTTTGAATTCATTTTGCCTTGTATAAGAATGACTTATGTTAGTTTTCTGATTGAAAAGAAAAATATTATTTATTTCGTTTTATTCATTGTTACGCATTCATATGCAAGTTTTTGTGCTCTTTAAAAAGATGGCTTTTAAAGCCAAGTTGAAGAACCAGGATGGTCATAATCGGGAAAAATTTTAAAATTTGTGGAGATAAATTGAAGAAATAAATTACTTCATTAAAACATATCAATCGGAATATATTTGTATATATATATTTAGATCTGTCCAACTTAATTCATAAATTTAAAGTGAATTTTAAATTGAAGAACTAAATTACTTTATTAAATCCTATCAACCAGAATATATTTGTAAATATATTTGGATCTGTCCAACTTAATTCTTAAATTTAAAGTAAATTTCAAATTGAAGAACTAAATTATTTTATTAAATCCTATCAACCAGAATATATTTGTAAATATATTTAGATATGTCCAACTTAATTCTTAAATTTAAAGTGAATTTTAAATTGAAGAACTAAATTATTTTATTAAATCCTATCAACCAGAATATATTTGTAAATATAGTTAGATCTGCCCAACTTAATTCGTAAATTTAAAGTGAATTTTAGATTGAAGAACTAAATTATTTTATTAAATCATATCAACCAGAATATATTTGTAAATATATTTAGATCTGTCCAACTTAATTCGTAAATTTAAAGTGAATTTTAAATTGAAGAAATAAATTACTTTATTAAATCCTATCAACCAGAATATATTTGTAAAATATATTTAGATCTGTCCAACTTAATTTAACACAGTTTTCCACTTCCACAGTAACAGCTTTCCACTTCCATAATTATATGGAGGCTTCCAAATCTGTGATGAAAATTTGATTATCCGTTTTTAAAAAACAAGAATAAATTTAGCAACCATTCTGGTGGAACTTAAGGATTAGTATGAACTTTCTAGACTACCCAATTACTTAAATCTCTATGAAAATGCTTTGCTCAAAATTCGCTGAAATATTTTTAAATGATTGCACGGGCTGTATTATTCTTTGTTCTCGTAAATTTGCTTCAAAGATATTTTCCGTATACAAATGTGTTGCAAGAAATGCCACTTTGTTTCAGCTCTCTAGTGGGTAAGCTTTTAAAATCGTGGCAAATTTTGCTGCAATCTTTAATTGTTTATCACTCTAGTATTTGGCATCCTTGATTACATGTGCCTGCCTGCCAACTTCATAAAAGCTTTCTTCCAGAGGTTAGTGAAATAATTATTGACGTTCTATATTACTTAATTCATCATCACTTAACCACTTTAAAATAACTAGGTGGTCATCGTTATGTACGATTAAATTCCATATGTAGTGGTAGTTAAAAATACTTTGAATCAAATTTTTTTAAGAGAAGAATCAAGTATGAATGCACAAATTTTACTACCACATTAAATACAAAAATAAAATCTTCCGTAAAATCCGGAAAAGTTGGCGTATAGATCATGGAACTATATCTGCATATCAGGTTCTTAGTGCAGATTCGAAAATATAGGAAGGAAACCAACTTGCCACGTTTTTAACACTTGCTTTATTTAAGAAGAAACAAATATATTTAATGCTTTTTTATTCTAAAAATTCAACAGGCTTCATTCTTGAAATAACAAACATAAATGACACTATTTTAAATGAGGGGAAAAGAAAACATGACCTTACATATGAACTTTTGGAGTCATTATACTCCAAAAACTTGACCTTCTTCACAATATTCATTGAAGGCCATGGTTAAATTTCGTTTTGATTATTCTTATTTCATGAGTATTCCTACACCCTATCTAGACAAACTTATTACAAAAACCAATCTCTACAATCACTAGACCAAAACCACAGACGCGCATCCGGTAAGAATGTTATTTGCAAGATCTCCTTTAATTCTTGTCGTGGAGTCCTGACACATGGTGATGTATCACCACCAGGACATTAATTCGTCCTTCACTTTACAAAATGAGTCCGGAAATTTGAAAAACTAATTTACCTGGACTCTTTTTCTTGATGCCCTTTTACGAACTGGTGAACTAAGCTTCTAATTTCATTTTCTACTGTCTTCTCTCTGTCTTACTGTTGCTAAACCTAGAAAATCATGCCAATAATTTATTACCCCCTTGAACATTGGTTTTGAATTGGGGGTGCTCTCCCTTAGAATATTGAAGATATTTCCCAGGATCCATCAACATTCAGACAGTCGGTTATTCTCAAGCGAAGTTTCTCAAACTTAAGACATAGTCATTGGTTTTCCTCAAAAGAGATTGTTTATAGATCTCAGACTCTGACATTTAATTAGATTCAGTTAGGTCATTCCATAAAGGGGGGTTGTTATTCCATTGTCTGCCAATTTATACGACCGTTAAGCAACATTTAAGTTTAAATTTTATAAATCTTGCTTTTTAAAGATTCAAAAAGAAAAAATCGTTGTTGCCTCCATTTTAACTAAATAATTCAAATACAATATATATCAAATCTATTATATAATTGTTTACAATCATAATAATAATAAGTTTGTCATGATGATAAGTTTGTCTAGCAATAATAGTTTAGTTTGTCTTGATAGGGTAAAAGAACACATCTAACAGGAGGAGATAACCAACATGAAATTTAACCATGTTCGTCAATGAGTATTGTGAAGAAGGTTTTGGAGGATAACTACTCCAAAAGTTCATTTGTTAGGTTATGTTTTCTAATGATTGATCGGTATATGAAATCTATCATGATATTGGTCTATTGGGCGATCTATTATTTATTATGCTAGATATTAGTTTTTTTTAGGTTATGTTTTCCTGAAAATAGAATGTTTATACATCTCAGACCACTTGTTTCTGACATTTAATTCGATTCAGTTCGGAAGATGAGGTCAGTAAACAAAAAGGGGTTCGTTTGTTCCATACCTGCCAATTTATACGACCGTTGCGAATTTTTTTCTTTTCTTCTTTAGAAGTATCTTAAAATCTTGCCTGTTAAAGATTCAAAAGAAATTATTTTTCCCTCCATCTCAACTAAATGATACGAATAAATTTCATATGAGATCTATTATTTTGGCAGATGCACTTTTAAATGTAGATGAAATAACGTAATTATTTTAAAACTAATTTTACCTTAATTAGTATTTTACTTCTACTTTTTATAATCCTTCTTTCCAAACCACCATGCTTTTCTAAGATTGGATGGTTTAACTCTTTCAGCATAAAATTGTCAATTACACGTTAATATCATCAGATTTTAATGCTTACATGTTTATTATAATTATAATTTAACATGAATTTTAATTTGGTTTTTAACCGTTTTAACCCAAAATTTTTATCAGAAATACTTTTCATACTGTTTTTATTATTTTGTATTAATTTAAATAAGATTAAGTGAAAAATATTATGTTTTGATATATCATGTTATGAGATACAGCAAGAAACATCGGTGTCTTTTTCAGCGTTAAAGATAAAATCTTCCAAACATGGCTCATTTCCTAACAAAAGTTTCTTATATTTGCAGTAATTTAGATCTAAGAGAAGCATTTATTTATCCTTTAAATTTATTTAATTTACAAAATCAATTATTGATACATTATTGAATATCAGCATCTGAAAAAAATATTTTTTCAGATTGCTTTTTGTAAGTTTATATTTTAGTCTAAATTTAAGTATAATAATCTAACACATTGTTTTAATAACTATAGAACTGTATTTTATAATAAAAAAATGCCAAAATATATTTTTGTTTGTAATTAGATTATCAGAAAAAAATACATAAAAGGGCCACCGGAGGCCGGCGTCAAAGGGTTTAATAAATGCACTAAAATTAGCAGAGAAGCTAGAATTTCCTTTAATGGTTCGACAAAACAAATTCTAAAGCAATAATCTGTATTAATCTAAATAATTTTGCAAATCTATAAAACCAAAATTAATGTAAGGTAGTGTTGCTCCATTCTAACAACTTGATACATTATTTGAAGATAAGAATAGATGAGATCAATTTAGTAGATTTTTACCCACCATTATTTCTAAACAATTCGTAGGCTTATATAATTCACCACTTTTTTCAGATATGTCATACTAAACCTTTTAAAGTACTAGCAAAATCTGTCTAATATTCGCAAATTTAGTTTGTAATTATTTACCGTTTGCTATTTGCCGTTAGCGTGGCATTCAACGTGTTAAGTTTAGTTATCTTAGGACATCAGAAGTTTAAAAATATTTTCAAATATACTTCATTGTATTATTTTTTAACCTTTAATTAATGCAAGAGTTTTCGTTGTGCTATTCATTAACCCCTTAACCATTTGTTATCCACCACCCCCCTCTATAAGTTGGCTGACATTTATCGCCATCGTTCCCTTTTTTTAATTTCTTTTTGATTGAGAGAAAAAAACATACAACATTGATCAAAGTGAGCACCAATAAATTTGAATATATGCTAAATTATACCTCGCATTAATTTCAATTAAAATGTAAATAATGAACCAATTTTATTCAATCACTTCAGAAATTTTAAAAAGAAACTTTATCTCCTTAAATTTTTTTCCAAAAGAGTTGATAATTGAAACAAGTCTACTTTCTTTTTAATTTATTTTTTAATGTAATCTGGAGAAATTGAGAACGCTTACAACTAAAATGTGAGAAAAAAAAAACTTAATAATTGAAAACTCAATTTTTCATTTTTACCTCTTCCTTGTGCTTAGTGGATTTCTGTTATCGGGCTTTATATTCGTCAGATTCAAGTCTCTTTTGAAGCAAATGTCTAACCTACTTCTGTGAGGGCGGCCGTACTAAATATCCTCTCTACTAAATATGTTGTACCAGATGAGGAGCGAGGCTATTTTATTATTATTATTAATTGCAAATATTTTTCTTTTGAATACTCTCTGATCTCCCACCTGACCGCTGAGGAGTCATATGGCCCCCAGGTTGGGAACCACAGACAAATATACATTCAGAATAACAGCCGGATTCGAACACGCTACTCCACGCCACGCACAGCGATTGGCGGGTGCAGGGTTGTCACAGGTGACCGAAAATTCAAAAAGTAGCGATTAACAAAATTCTAAATTTTATTAAAAGAAATTAAAATTAGCCACTTTTTCTGACGTATTATGAAATAGTTTATACATCATTGAGCTTTCGAATCACTAGTCCTAAATGGGTTAATTCAAAGCATTGATTTCTTTTTAACCCTTAAATATTCAAATGAAATGCATTTGTGGCAAAAGGACATTAAAACTAAATAGGCGTATCCTTTTTGCTTAACTACCTTTTTAATTCTTCTATGCTTTATCAATGTACAATGAGCAAAAATATAAACTGACCACTCTGAATAACTTTTGATCTAATGATCGGATCTTCACGTTTTAAGACTCAATCTTAATGGTTCTAGGGAGTAACTTTAAATATGCTAATTATTTAGTCCAGGCAATATTTTAAGTAACGAAATCAGACACAAAAAAGCATTTTCATGGAATAAATATACCTAATTTTTTTAAAGGATTTGGTTTTCTGACCCCCAAAATATAGTGGGTAGCCACAATCTGGGAAATATGGTTACAATAGTTTGGTGAGGAGGGCGGTCCAAAGTTTGAACTTCTTAAGTTAATTTTATTTTTTGTGCATCTCGCCATATTTCAATAAAGTTTTAAGCGTTTTTCTAAAGATAATTCGATGAAACTAACATCTTTTAATTAATATTTATTATTTTATTTAATAATAGCAGAAACATTCTTGAATTTTAAGGTATAAAATTTATTGCACCATTTTTAATTTCGCACTATGTAATTTTACAAAGCGAAATTCAACATTTGAGTGAAATCGATCGAATAATTCCAGAAAAATCAAATTTTAAAAATATGACTTTTTAAAACTAAGATTTCTCAGGAGCTATTCGAACTATTTCGCTAAAATTATGTATTTTACCTTGTAAAATTAAATTCTTTAAAATGATGTAAAAACTTTTATACCTTACAATTCAAAATTCTTTCGACTGTAACAAAATAAAATAATAAAAAAAAATAATAAATATTTACTAAAAGTTAATTTTCATCTTTTGGATAATTGAGTTTTACAATTGTGTGCAAAAGTTTTTTAATTCAATTAAAATTTTTCAAGATATGGTGTAATATGCAAAATATAAAATCAATATTGAGGGATCCCAATTTGAACCGCTCTCCTGATCAAACTATTGTTACCATACTTCCCAAGATGCGGATATGATACGATCATTGGATCAAAAGTTATTCTGGATGGTTCGCATATTTTTTTTTTCACATTTTCTCATCATTAATATTTTTCTGGGTGCCTGAGGCCATTTTATCCAATAAAATTCAGATAAGAAGGGGACCTTTATGAAAATGCTCATATTTATTTATACCAAGCAACATACCAATTGTTTCGCTTCCAGCAAAACATTTCAGAAAGAAATTAGAAAATAAATTTTGTCTTAGTTCGCCAACACCCATTTATGCCCAAGTCAAGAAGCATATGAAAAGCTACTATCTGAAAAGCACATTTATTTATGATAAGAGGAAATTTCTTCCTCTTCCAATTTAAAAAAGTAATGTGTTTTACTTTAAATCTGAGTACAGAAGAGTATGTTATTAATAATTATGGTAGACAAAACTATCTTGTTTCTGCAAAATTAATCTTGACAATGAACCACTTGTGCTACCATTTTTCTGATTTCGAGCAAAATTAACTGTTCTCTTAAAAGGACACTAGGCACAAATGGATCAAAAAGCTCATCACGAAATTATTTGAACAAAGCGCAGGACTCTCAATGGTGCGCCAAAACTATTCAAGTGGTACTCATCTAAGCAATTTGAAGTTTTCCTAAATTCGCAACCACTTTAATTGAGATAATATTAATCGAGCATGTAGACTTCTATAAATGTAAATGTTTTTCTAAACTTCATGGTGATCAAATAAATAAATAAGTAATGATCATTTTTTTAAAAACAATGAATGTATTTTTTAGTGCAAATTTTGCTACCATTTAAAACATTTTGCGGACTTTGGAAGTCACAAATATATATATATATATATATATATATATATATATATATATATATATATATATATATATATATATATATATATATATATATATATATATATATATATATATATATATATACATACTTTATGACACCCTGCTAACACCTGCTAATAACATGTAGGACTACCTTTAGCCCTCAAAACTGCTAGCACCCACCGTGGCATTGATCCCACAAGGTGCTGATAGGTAGTCTGAGGTATCTGGTACCAAGCGCTCACCAACTGGTCCAGCAATTCCCTCACATTGCGAGGGGGTAGCGTGGCAGCACGAATTTGGCTTTCCAAGTAGGACCACAAATGCTCTATTGGATTAAGGTCAGGTGAATTTGGGGGCCAAGACATGACTTGAAAGTCACTGGAATGTTGGAAGTTCAAAATGAAGAACAAAGCAAAGATAAATTAAGGACATATGAAAAAAGGGGGAAATAATAAGTAATAAGTAAAAAAAATAACAAACAGTTAAAAAAAAATAGGATAAAATTTCATTTAAAAAACCGGAAAAAAAGATATAATCTTTTCATCAGCCCACACGATTATATTCGTAAAAAAGAGTGCTTTCTGATATTGTATCAATAAAGCCAAAGCTAAATATATTAATACAATAGTGTGAGGAGCACTCAAAAAAATTTTTTATAAAAATTACAACAAATGAAATAGAACACAAAAAGTAAAAATAACATGTAAAAACAGAAAATAAAATAAAATAAAAAGAACAAACAGTAAAAATGTACTATAAAGCGAGTAGCGAAATCAGATCAACTTACAGGGACGGAAATTCTTCAAGAATGATTTAAAAATGTTCTCGCAGAAAGATTGCCAGATTACAAAATATGGGAACAAAAGCGCAAATTGAGTGTAACAAGAGGAATTTAAAGTGTCGTTCTTACTGCACTGCTGAAGTGATTTGTTATTCTGTGCATTGATTTGTTAGTTACCAAGGATGGGCCCGAAATGGATGTGTGCAAGGTAATATTATACTGGATAATTTTAAAAATTGACCATAAATAGTTTTAGAAAATAGTTTATTTAAGAAAAAATATAAAATAGAAAAGAGATACATAAATTGCCTGCTTCGCAAAACATTTTAGCCACGGATTTGCACGAAATGGATTAGCGCATGGAAAAATTATATAAATTATCAAAGAAAAAAAATTAATAGATAATTTTAACACGGATTTGCACATTGAAAAATTAACAAAGAAAAAGATTTTAGTAGATAATTTTAGCCACGGATTTGCCCGAAATGGATTTGCACATGGAAAAATTGTATAAAGTAATAACGAAATTTTTAGCAAACAATTTTACCCACGGATTTGACAGAAATGGATTTGCACATGGAAAAATTGTATAGATTAACAAAGGAAATTATTCAGTAAAGGAATTTTTCATAAATAATTTTAACCACGGGTATTATGAAATGGATTTGCACATGGAAAAATTATACAAATTAACAAAGAAATTATTTAGTAAATAATTTTGGCAATGGATTTACCCGAAATGGATTTGCATGTGGGAAAATTATAAAAATTAGCAAAGAAATGTTTAGTAAATATATCCACAAAAATATACGATTAATTCAATGATTTTATATAAAATTTTATTACATTAGTTGGGTATCCATTGTTTTTTATCAAATTTTGAAAGAGTTTATCGATTTGTTTTTTGCATAAATAAATATTACTACATATTCTTTTAATTCTGTTCATTTCATTAAAAGTGGTATTTAAATAGATGCTCCTGAAAACATTAGAATTCCAAGTAATTAGTTTATTAATATTAAAATTAAAATCATTTTTTTTATCGTATAAATCAACAAAGCAGATATTTTCAACTCTTATAATACCCAAATCCAAAAAATTTAAATTAATATTATCATCATGATTACGAAGTAAGATTAATTCCTCAGGGTATTTAAGTTATCAATATATCTAAAAACAAATTTAATACTAAGAGTATAATTTTTTTCATAATAATGCAAAAATAAGTTAGCTAAGAGGGATGAATAATTAGATCCTTGTGGTATTCCATTAATTTGAAGAAAAATATCCTTTCCATTGTAAAGATAATTACTAAAAAGACAAAAATTAATCAGAATTTCCCAATAATCAAAATCGCAACAAAGGATATTTTTAAAATCATAGTAGTAATTCAAAAGGACATCTTTTAGTTTAGAAAGGGGAATGCTATTGAAGAGATCCTGGAAATCAAAAGTCGCAATAGAATTAATTTCATTATGTTTAATGAAATCTAAAATCGGTTGATTATTAGTGATAATCCAAGAGAAACCTTCTTTAGTAATATTGTCAATAATCTTATTTAAGTAGTTAGAGAAAATGGTGCCAGGTTTAGTTAAATAAGTATTAGATCCACATGTGATAGTTCTAAATTTTACTGGAATTTTATGAAATATAGGACTGATAATTAAGTAAGGAAATTGTATATTGCTAATTTTAATTTTTAATCTCGTGTAAAAAGCTAAAATTTTTTTTAATGACAATATTATTATTGAAATTATTAAGTTCAAAATTTTTACTATTTTTTAATTCCGTATTTAAAAGTTCAGCATAGAATTTTTTACGGAATATAGCATAATTATTGTTAGCTTTGTCTATGGGAGAAACTCATTGTTTTTATTAACTTTCTTCATGTTTTCTTGTATTTATTTATTTATTATATATATATATATATATATATATATATATATATATATATATATATATATATATAATATATCGAATGGTAAAGTGCTTGTGTTTCCACTCCTTTTTCCCTTTTGGTATAGGGGTATAAGTATTTAATTTTTATTAACTATTCAATCGTAACTACTAAAATTATTCATACTTAAAGCAAAAGCATTCCTTACATAAATTTTCGATAGTTAAATTTATTTCATAAATAATTTGAAAGTAAAATAACTTCGATTTCAAAAATATGCTTTTAAAAAGTATTTCATTTTAATCTCTTTCAATACATTCCGAGTTTCAATAGTCGCGACGCTTTGCATTTTTAGTCGTGGTATAGTTTAAAATTATTTTAAACACCCCTATATAAAAATAAAATAATATGTATTCAAATGTAAGATAATGAATGGTGTGTTTGAGCTCTTGCGTAATAAAAAAAATATCATTCTGCCTGTAATTATTATTCAAGTTTTATCTTCAATTCAATTTTTCACTGGAGGAAATTATCCTCGCGAGGATTAAAAGTTGGCAGGAATGGAAACGGTTATATATATATATATATATATATATATATATATATATATATATATATATATATATATATATATATATATATATATATATATATATATATATATATATATATATATATATATATATATATATATATATATATATATACATAAACAAACAGGTTTGCCACAAATGAGTTAATACATAATTTATAAAAGTTTTAGATTTAGCATATTATCATCGAGAAATGAGAATTTCCTTTTCCCCTGAAAAGTAAAAATTTTTACTAACACTCTGTGATCTTAAAAATTTTGAAAATGGAATTAACACTATTTAACTTTCAGTTTCTTTTTTTTTTTTTTTTTTTTTTTTTTTTTTTTTTTTTTTTTTTTTTAAAGAAATAACGTTTTTGTTGATAAAGCAAATATATATATTTATGTAATGACTGAATTATTATTCAGAAGATGTTAATCATTACTGCAGTATAAAGCTGTTATTCTAAATTGAAGCTAGATGAATAAGTTTATAAAAGTTTGAAAACTACTTCTTTAAATTTTAATCTAATGATGTTTCTAATCTAATGATGTAATCTAATGAAGAATGATGTTTCTTCTCTCTTTATTTTTTTTCAATATTATTGAAAAGTTGTCTGCAACGAATGTGTCAAAAGTATTATTTAGAAATGGAAGGGATATTGACGAGAATTTGCATAATTTTAGTTTATTAAAATATAGTTTTATTTTCAAAATGAATATTGTTTACAATGATAAATAAAATTCACTTTTAGCCCTATTTGCATAAATCAAAGTAATATTCTTCATGTATTGTTATTCGCGAAATTTATTATGTCAAATATTTAGGGTAGAGACAATCTAATATAATTTTAGTTTTAACGCAGCTATTGACTAAAAATGTAAATAAATTAAATTTGTCACTATTTGCATAAATCATAATGCATTCATTACAGAGCCGTGGGGGCTCAGGTTATAGAGCACTCCACTCCCAATAAGGTAACCCGAGTTTCAATCCCAGCTGTGGCTTGTAGATACGAATTCTGCACCCGACTCGCACCAACCACAGTGCATATATATAAAATATCCTCAGTGGTAGACGGATCGTGAGTTAGAGTCACCTTGCCATCAAGCCAGCCATGGGAGGTCTTCGGGGTTTTCCTCTCTGTGTAGCGCAAATGCAGTTAGTTTCATCAAAAAATCCTCCACGAAACGAATTTCCAAAACTTAATCCCTTGTTTTCTAGATTGATTTCAAAATTACAAGGCTACGGAGTTGAACATTGGAAGTCGGAAGGCTGTTGTAAAATATAAAACGCTGAATTGATGTTCCCGAAATTTAGAATCTCAAATAATTAATGTAACTATTGTTTAGAAATGTAAATAAAGTCTGTCATGAATTCTAGTTAATTCCCCATGAATTTCTGATCTTCTAAAACCGCATTCCAATTTGAGAGCCGCTGCAACGATGTCATTTTTCTTTAGCAAAGAAAATAAAATTGCGGACGAAGTTTGTGTGGAAGAAAGAGGGAATAAGAGGGTGATTAATCATCATGATTACTTTAAATGAAATAAGCCGACAACAAATGACACTATGTGAACTGAAATAATTAATCACACCTCTTGATCAGAAGGGGTTATTTGCATGTTTAATTTCAGATCATTTAATCGTGATTCACACCTTTACGACGAATCACTTCACCAATAGATTGCTTAGGCAAGGAGGGGGGGGGGTTAGAAATTGATCATCCAGAGTCAATCAATCACGGGAACTTTTCGTCAAAGCTGACTTTTCTAAGCCAGTTTTTATATTTTGGGAGACAAAACTTAAGGTGGTTGATCGATTTGGATTTTCCAGAAGGAGCTAATATGTTCTCCCCCAAATGTTCGCTTCGATGTAGAATAGAACGATAAATGACATTTCGAACTTGCGTTCCACTGTTTTGAAAGAGCTGGGATTTGAGCAAATCCTTGGTGACAGATGAATCGTTTAACCAACAAGTTAAAAATAAAAATAGTTTGTCATTGCATTTTAAATAAATGTGATGTTAAGATTCTTTAATGACTCGTTAATTTTAATATTGGCATTAATTCTTATTTTTTCTTTTAAAACGTATAAAATATTAAAATTATATAAGTTTCATCAATAATGGTTAAATATATAAAAAATATGTATATCGTAAATTGCAGATAAAGTACGACAATACAATCTATCACTTTAAAAATTATTCATTGCGCGTATTTATAATTATTTATTTTCAAACATTAAATACTTCAGTTTTTACGGAAGACCTACTCAATCATTTTGTACTTTGATTTTTAATTCTTTAATTTAATAATTTTTTATTATCTTTTTTCGCTTTTTACGGAAGATCAAAATTAAAAAGAATTTTTTCCACATAAATTTATTTTTATTAGAAAACTTTGTTCAATTGTTTTTTTTATATTCCATTTTTCTCAATCCAATTTTTTTTCCATCAATTTTTATTTTGAAATTTCACAACTATAAAAAATGTCTGTTATACACATTTAAATAATAGATTTTTTGAGAGGCGAACAGATATCCATAACTGTTTCAAGTTAGTTTAAAACTTAACAAATGCTTTAAGTTCGTTACGAAATCAAGATGACTTTTTTTTTATCCCTTTTTTGTTGAGGATTCATGTACTCATAAAGCCCCATTTTGTACCAGTTCTCTCGTGCTGAGGCTTTTAAAATGTTAGCAAAATGACCAAAAATTTTGAAAGTTTTTGCCTTTAATTATCTGCTACTCTATAAAATATTTATCAAGAAGCGCAGTGGTTGTCAGCTCTGCATAATAGCCTGGCAAAATTTATAAAAAATTGCAAAAACCTTTTACTCTGTTTCTCAAAAACTTTAGCAAAAATAATAAAATTGACATCTATGATTTTTGTGCAGTCTTGGCTGAGCTGAAATATCCAATATAACAACGCTAACTCCAGGCTATTTATTTAAACACACACACAAAAACGCCGTTCTATTTATTAAATAATTATAAAGATATCGCTGTTGACCAACAATTTTGCATAGAAACTAAGCAATGTCACCGGCTATTATTTTGTTACTGAAAGTGGAAACCATTCTGAATACTGATTTCATGCAGAAGTGTTGTTGACCACAGACGAGTTGACTCGACATCCATCAAAAATGTTTGGACATGAAAAAACGAGTTAACTCGTCACTACTCAACAATGTGTTAAGCCAAATTAAAACACGTATTTCGCCTTTATTAATGGTAGAATAAGTTCATGGACCATTTATAGTCGATTAAAATAATAGTCATTTTAAAATTAGGAAAAAAATAAAGATCTCCACATTCTTGAGTCAGTCACAAATCAAAAAGGGTGTTTTCGATCTCGGCATTACTTACATCCGTTTTTGATCAACTCTAGTAGAAATATTTTCTCCTTTTTCTCAGGGTAATTGCTGACAATCCATTGTTGTTGTTGCGGTTGCCCACACTCTTTCACCACTCTCTTCAACTGATGAGTTTGAGACAATATCTGCGAACTAGATCTAGTTTGTTTTTTCTTTCTTTTACTCATTTCTTTCTTTCTTTTTTTTCTTGCAAAATGTCTAATCAGTGACCCTTTGCCTGAAGTAAGTTTCCAAAGAATTTATCGTTTTTTTTTCCTTCTTCTTTTTAACTCTGACTTTTAAAAAAGATGAATTTAATATACAATTTGTATGCATGCTTTATTATATTACTTGTCTTTTTTTTTTTTTTTTAATTGGAAATAAATGCGGTGAATTTTTGATCTAAACATAAAATAGGTTAGGCATTTTAAAAATGTTAAATTTAAAATACAATTTGTATACATGTTTCATAATATTTCTTGTATTTTTGATGAAAACATTAAATACGTTAAGCATTTTAGAGAGATGTCAACTTGCTTCGGATAGCGGATACATATTGTTGAGAGGTAGTCTTTTAATGTCTTTTTATAGTCTTCTTTTGTAAATAAAAATGAATGCTGTGAATTTTTGTGCATTTTCTTCATTCTTCTTTATTTAAATAAACTGGGCACCGGGGCAGCGAAGCGGCTCCTATCCCATTCATCATTAAATCACTTACAGTAAGGTAAAAAAAAACATTGATTTGGCAACCATTGTGGTAGCCATAAAAAAATCAAGGCGTTTGCTTGTGAAATAATAAAACAGTGAAAAAATTCAATATGACACATTGGCGTATTTACATAACACTAGATACATTGATAGTAGACTTAAATCAAAAATAAACATGATTTGATATGTACAATAATTGATTTTGGTTAAACAATTTACAAGGGCCGGGATAGCCTGGTCGGTAGGGCGCTGCGCCCATATCCAAGAGATCATGGGTTCGATCCTCGCCGGCCGAAGACTCCCCGTGTAGTAAATGGTGACTGATGCACGTTAAATCTGTCGAGTCTCAAAGTCCTCCATGTTCCCACAACAAATCAATACCTCTGGGGGTACTGATCCAGGAGTTTCCTTGTCTTCTGGATTGGTTCAAAATTACAAGGCTACGGAGTTGAACGTTAGTAGTCGTAAACTCATGAACTTGGGTCGGCTGTTCAACGACGGTTATAAAATAAAATAAAAAAACAATTTACAAAAATGTCAACTGTTTCAGAAAGCGGATAAATATTGTTGAGTGGTAGTCTTTTAATGCGTTTATTTCCGCTTTGTAAATTAAATTTATAGGGTTTTTACCAAACACTACTTTTAAATAATTCAAAGGCTTATGTGATGCGCCACTTTGTCACACATGGTTACTTATCAATTATGCCTTTCAATTTTCAAAAATCAATTACTGTACATATCAAATCATGTTTTATCTTTATTTTTAATTTAAGTCTACAATCAATATTTCTAGTGTTAAGCAAAAACGTCAATTTGTCATATTAAATTTTTTCAGTGTTTCATTATTTCACAAGCAAACGGCTTGATTTTTTTATGGCTACCACAATGTATTCGAATGAACTTCAATGTATGTCATAATTAAATATGTGCTAGTCAAAATAAAGAAATTTAATTAGCGAAATATGTATCAAATTATGTTAATATTTATTTATGTCAACTTATGTATATATATGTCAAATTATGTTTATATTTTTATCTGTCAACTTAGATTCGATGAATCAGATTTTCAAATGTTATATTTACTCAAGCAACGTGCTTGTTTTTCTATTAGCTACCACATCGACTGCTAAATTCAAAATTTTATTATTATAAATTTTCTGTAATTTTCTAGATGTATGGGATAGGGGCCGCTAAATGGCCCAGGTGCCCAATTTTTGTAAATAAAGTAACACATGGTTCCGGGGCCTCCTTGGAAGAGCGGTTTCGCCTGCCAAACGCTCTGTTAAGTGTGGAGGTGGCGGGTTCGAATCCCGCCGTAACCCTAGATGCATTGTGGTATCTGTCCTACTTGACAAGGGTTTATAAGCATGAATGGAGCACACTACATTATGCATATTAACTACATTAGTTCCTCACCAACTCGCTATACCACGTGGTAATGCATTTTACCCTTATTTGCCTCACTCAGCCACTGTAGTTTTTTTAATCTTTCTTCTTTCTCGGCTACTGTGATTTTTTCTAGTTTTGTTTCTCACCTTTATTTTTTCCAATTTTTCGTTGACAACTTTACCTTTTTATTTCAAATCACTTTTGTTTTTTCTCATTCACATCTAGCAAATTTTAAAAATGGACTTTTGAGTTCTTGAGGTTCGTCTGTAGTTTCCAATGTGTAATTTCTTAACGCTTGTGACTAACGTTGTTTCGCTAACTGGTTTACCTTCATAGTGGTCGGATCGGACTACCTATAAAAAAACGTGTGGAGCCTTTAAGTTATAGGAGGCGCTGACCAAACGCTTTTTCTCTATTATTTATTAGCGATAGTTAAACCCCTCGGGAAGAGTTAAAGGTGTTTCATCTGAGTCTTTTAACAATATGCGGATTTTAATTTAATGCCATATTTAAAAATACTTTGTAGACTCCAGAACAGTTTTCTGGCCAATTTTTGTGGCATTTTTTGAGTTGTTCCATCTGAATCTTTTAATAAATAATAAAACAACCGAAAATCTGCAAATTTAATTTATTGTTCACTACTGTGTTTAAAAATATTTTTTAGAATCCGGAGCATCTTTGTGCTTTAGTCAATTTTCTTAGCTGAACAGGCATTATAATTATATTACACCAGGCAAACGAAGGAATAGTCTTATCATGGATAGATAGAAAAGCAACCACAAGTATACAAATTTTAATTTATTGATCTTTACCGTATTTCAAAATATATTTTAGAATCTGGAGCATCTTTGTGCTTTAATCAATTTTCGTAGAATCTTATTTTGTCACATTTTTTTCAACCAGAACAGGTAACACCAAACAGACAGTTTCAAAATTATCAAGAAATGAATCATTTATATTTGTGGTAATGAGTTATTCCTTCGAAAAACTGAGTGGAGACCTCAGCTGACAACTCTAACACTCCGCATTATTTAAAGGGGGTAATTAAATATTAATGAATTAAGCAAAAGTTCTTAAAAATTTTGCCCAACACCCAAACAAAATATTGCTTGCTTTTCCAATGTTTTATACATATCTTTTGGCTAGTAATATTTTTTAGTGGCCAAAATCTTTATAAATCAAATGCTAAAACAAAAATTCTGATAACATTTTAAATATGTTGGAAAACTCTCATGCTTTTAGGACTGGGTCTGGAAATAATTTAAGTCTGGAAATAATTGTATTTTTAAACTTTTGTATGATTGAAGAAATTTTAAAAAGCATATTTTTACTTGATCCGCATTTAATGTTTTCAAAAATAAAAACCATAACGGAAGAATATAAAGCAAACAATTAGCGGTTGTATATACTGTTTGAAAATTTGTAACCAAAATCGTTACTGGGATGAAGAGCATGAAAATCGTATAAATTTGATAGTGTTTTTTCAAACTGTTTAATCATAGAACTATTTAAAGCTTACTATTAATTTTATATTAACAGTAAGCCTTAAATAATAAAAGTTGCCTTAATAAAATTATTTTTATAACCAGCGTTATATAGCCGACCCGATTCTGAGTTTACGACTATTAATGCTTAACTCAGCGTCATTTTGTACTCAAAACAGAAGACAAGAGAACTCTTGGACCAAGCGTTGGAACGAAGTAGCCGACGTGTACGAACTAATTTACAATTGCGTTACATGGCCGGGATAGCCTGGTCGGTAGGGCGCTAGGCCCATATCCAAGAGGTCGTGGGTTCGATCCTCGCCGGCCGAAGACTCCCCGTGTAGTAAATGGTTACTGATGCACGTTAAATCTTTCGAGTCTCAAAGTCCTCCATGTTCCCACAACAAATCAATACCTCTGGGGGTACTGATCCAGGAGTTTCCTTGTCTTCTGGATTGGTTCAAAATTACAAGGCTACAGAGTTGAACGTAAGTAGTCGTAAACCCATGAAATTGGGTCGACTGTTCAACGACGGTTATAAAATAAAATAAAATAAAATAAAATTGCGTTACATGGGGAGAAAATCCCGAAAACTTCCCATGGTCAGCCAGACAGCATGGAGATTCTAACCCATAATCCGTCTTTCCAGGACGTTTAGGATATTTTGATGATTTGCGTCTGAGGATATTTTGCGTCATTACTCGAGTCCGTGCGAGCCGCAAGCAGCAAACGCGGGGATTCGAACCTGGGCAACCGCATTGGGAGGCGAACGATCTATCCACGGAGCAGCCGAGGCCCTCATGAAATTATTAAGGTAACTGCTTAATCATAAAATAGTTTTAAGCCATGAAGCAATAAATTATTAAGGGCTCAAAATTATCTATGAAAAAGTTATTAGCATTACATGGTTTCAGTTTAATCAATTAACTATATACCAAAAAATATAAAAAAAATTTTATAACAATTTACAAAGTAATAAACGCAAAAAAAAAAATTTACAAAAATCACATTCTTCGACATTTCATGAAAAAAAAAAAATCATAGTCAGTGAAAAAGGTTTAGAAATCACTAAACGCGAACAGAAAGTAAAAGTAAGAAAAAGTGTTGAAATTTATTGGCCGGAAAAATGGAAAATGTGGCGGCATTATTAAGGATGTTCGAAAAGGAAGGAAAAGTGTTTCTTAATGGACTTTCGATTGCCTTGCAGAGTTTCTTTTTATAGGGAATTAATGGTGTCTTGTCAAAGCTGAGGACCCAACCTCTACAACCACAACGATTGCTAATCGAATGATTTATGTGATCTTTCCTCGCATCCTCCGAGTTTCTTTTCACAGATCGGATTATCGAATTTTAGAAAGGTCCCCCCCCCCCTTCCCTATTTGATATAAAAGTTGAGTTCTGTAATACGATACCATAGTAATTGCTGCGCTAAGTATATCATGCAAGAGGATAAATGTGATTATACATAAATTTATTTTTAAAGATTATCCTTTTTTTAATCTTAAACTGAAAACTGTTTTATTTTTTCCTCATCCATCAAAAAGAGAAAAAAAAAAGCGATCCTTACATTCTGCTGAAAGCTTTCGGTAAGAATAGACAATAACATGCTCTGCAACTGCAACGGAAATGTCTACAGAAGTTAAAAATATGATTTTGCTGTGGTGGCAAAAGTAATGTATTAAAATTTAATTAAATTGGAATTAAGATGATTTCCTTTACCACTACATGTAAATAGTTTAAATCTATATATTCGAGGTCATATTGATTTATGGTAATGGTATTAAGTTCTGTTAAAAGTTTATGAAAATTTTATTTGTTTATTTATAAATATCATTATTTTTCAACCTTAAACTGTAAAAGTTTTTTTTTCTCATTCCTTACAAAAGGAAAGAAAAAAAGAGCGATATGATTACATTCTGTTTTGCATTTTGTAACAATAACCAATAAAATACTCTCCAACTACTATGAAATTTTCGAAGAAGTTGAAGATATGGTTTTGTTGTGGTGACAAAAGTAATGAATTGAAATTTAGTTAAATTAGAATTATGATAATTTCGCTAACCATTACGGATAAATAATTTAAGCATAAATATTATTGGTCAGGTTGAGATAAATAATAATGTTATTAAGTTCTGATGAAAGTTTATAAAAATTTTATTTTATTTATTTTTAAAGATTATCATTTTTTAATCTTAAACTGAAAAATATTTTATTTTTTCCTCATCTCATCAAAAAAAAAAAGTGATACTTACACTCTGTGAATGCATTTTGTAACAATAGCATATAGTAAGGTTCCTATACTATCAGATCTGAACTATCAAGCAATATTGGAGCAAACAAGTTCGCAAGTTAACGTTATGTTAGTATTAGTTACGTTATTACAGAGATGCCAACTGCGCCGGACACACCAAAATAATTTAAAAAGCGGTAAATAACCACAAAGTAAATTTTGCAAATAGTTGACAATATTTGCTTGCTTTTAAAAATGTAAAGCATGTCATAAGTACTATAAAGTGGTGAATTATATAAGCCTACGCATTGTTTAGAAATAGTGGTGGACTAAAATCTACTAAATCGAACTTATTAAAGAATTACAATTAATAAACTACCACTTGAAAATATTTATTCGCTGTGCTTATGTTAGCTCTTTGCTCCAACAATAAATGATAAGTCGGCCTGTCTAATTCAGGGGCTCTAGCGAAAACAATTGACAAATTACATGAAATGCAGCAATTAAATGGCGCATGTTAAGGTACAGGTCTGTAGCTACCCGAATATTTTATTTTATCTGAAAGTGGTAGCTCTAATAGTGACTGATTTCGGTAGTGGAAGCTAATATTAAGAAATGTTAAGCTTCTACAACTACTGTTATAAATATGTTCTGTTATGAATAACAAAATTGATACCAGTTATTAGTTTTTTCCAGGTGCGTATGAACCCTGTATTAGGTTTTTGAGTTGATTATATGTCGTGTCGAGGTAATCGAAATATTTTTAAGTCTAATTGATGAAAATAAAAAATTAAGTGACAAAGTTTACACTTTGCTACTTTTTTTTTTTTTTACTTAAGCAGTTTAAATTGATAGTTAGGTGAAATACATTTTAAAATTAAAAATGGTTCAGACTTAGTATCAGTTTTTAAGCTTAATGAAATTCAACATTATTTGGCCACACTTATGAAGCTTCGTAACATATTGTTCAATATTTTATTACTCTTTACTGATTGCGGTTTTGCGGACGAGTGTTTCAGATTGACGAAATTCAACATTGTTTCTCAAAATGTAAGGAGTTTTGTAGCGAATTGTTCAGTATTATGTTTTTCCTGAATGATTGCAGTTTTGAGGACAAGTGTTTAACCTCTTCGAGATGGGAGAGTCATATATGCGTTCTCAGGGTGTCGATAATCAGGGTAAAAAAGATAAAACTGGTAGTCAAACTATTTTTATACCAGTTTATTTGTGGGTGGAGTAATAATAGTTTGCTTTATTTAATTCATCACTGCTTAGTTAAATTAAAAATTGCATTGTTACACTTTGAACACACAAGGATTGGATGCGTTAAATTTGAAGTCTGTCAAATTAGCTATCGCCAAACTTAAGCTGCAGCTTTTCATTTTTTACTATCCTGATTCTAATTCCGTACAAAAACATCTATGACTCGCCCGTCCCGTAAAGGTTAAGTTTGATGAAATTCAACATTATTACACAAAATTTAAGGAGTTTCGTAACACATTGGTTAATATTAAATTTTTCTTGAATGTGTATTGGCAGTTTTGCGGACAAGTTGCAGAAAAAAAAACTCTAGAGCAGTTTTTTATTAATAAAGTCCAATAGACATACCACGAGATGCATTTCCAAAATACATACCCCAAAATGATGGAGTTAAAATAAATTGAGAATTTTTATATCGAGAATCGATGTACATAAAAAAAAGTCTTAATTGCCTAGAAAAATACTGAACACGCATTTTAATACTCATTCCGACTCATTGTTGGAGTTACTCAATAAATGCAGCCTTTTTAATAGACCGCAGGGATGCATCCAATTTCTTCAAAAGTTTTAATAAATTAGTTGCGAAATAAATAGTAAAACTTGATGGATAATTACTCCCACACTCGTCACCACCATAACTGCAGAGCTTTAATGCAATAAAGATGCATTTTATATCGTACCCCGCAAGAACAATATCTCTAAAATGTAGCATTTGAGAAAAATCAACTTAAAGAATACTATAAAACTTATTCTGAAATAGACACATAACTGACACAACTTCCCTCAGCTGGATAAATTGCGAGTTGGAGATGTGACACTTTTTGAGCTTGATGGGGCACTTCATACATATCTTTTTATTGAAATAACCTCAAAATTACTGTTTTTTGACTTGTATCACCTTTCCTGCCGGGATGCGATATGATGCTTTGAATTTTTGGTATGTAGTGAAGAAAAAAATTACGTAACATGAAAAATCTGCACTTATTTGCAGTTGTTCAGAATTAATAGAAACAGTTATTCATCATTGTAAATTTCTTTAATTTACAAAATCAATTATCAATAAAATTTTAAATAGGAAGGGAAAAAATGTCGAAATACTTTTTTGGAGAAATATAATTCTGATAACCAACCAGACTTTTTCCTCAGTAACTATTACATTATTTTTATAATGAAGAAATACCAAAATATATTTTTGCTTGTAATTAGACAGTCAAAAATTAATAAATAGTATATGTATCTGTATAAAGGTGGTCTATCTGCGTCAAAGGATTAATTTCTTCAAAATATTTTTAAAACTGATAACAAAAATAAGTTTAATCAATAATGTTTTGAAGGATTACCAACCATTGCCCATAGCTCTCACTGTGGTCCGCAAACTTGTTAAATATGTCGAAGATAGACAGGAAGACAAATTGAATTTGTGGAAGATTCATCACATGAATTTGACAGTCGGATAGATTCAAAATCTTACCCCAACATAGCTTGACTAACCTGAATACAAACACGAAAGCAGTCTAAGCAACCATAAATTACAGCCATGTCTAGTTATTTGCTGCTTCAGGATTTTTAACTCTCCTTGCATGTTTCAGGTGAGGGTGGTTTTTGACTTCGGCTTCGAACTTACCTCCTAGTATGCTCGGTGGTGGGTTTTAAAACCAGTTTCGACTATAATTCAGCGTCTGTAATCCATTAAAGGGTTCAGTTCATCTTTAAAGGGTTCATTTATAAAAGGTTTCCTTTTTAAAGACCGATTTCAGCTGTCATGAAGCTCGGGCTGAAATAACGTACATACTCAGCGCTTCCAAATTTTACACTTTTTCGTGAATCCGGAGGTTATTAAATCTATTTTATATGAATTTTCTGTACTGAAGTAATTTGAAGAATGTGTCTTCTTGAAAGAATTGTTTAATTTTCCTGCTTAACCCTTTCTAGTGCAGTGTAGACAGTCTGGCAACACTAATTCAACAAATATTACAAACAACTAGAAATGTAAAATTAATTTTTTAAACTTTAAGCAGCCACTATTCTAGGAACAAGAAAGAGCTGTCACTTCAATTATGGGGCAAAGGAGTGGTAGAAACTCAGTTCATCTTTATTTATTTCCATATTCAATCGTAACTACCGACCATAGCCGGAAACCCTTTATATAGCAAGACGGAAAAGTGCAAAAACTGTTACGAAAGACATTTCATTTTAGCATTTTTTTTCGAGAAAAATGAAATATCCGTAACTATCAAGATTTCCTTTATAATTTCAGTCTATATATGAAACTGCTTAATTTCCAAGGATAATGTAGATATTGTTGAATAGTTTTAAAAAGAATTAGTTAACTCCTCCCGGAAACTAGTTATAACTGAAATGGTTTTACTACCAGCCACTCCTCTTTTCCGTCTCGCTTTCACCACTGCTACCGACTTACATTGCATATTATTCAGTTTTAAAACAAAAACCTTCTGAGACTTCCTTTTCAATTCAAAACAATGCTACAAAAAATTGCTAATTTCAATAGATTTTTGTTATTTATTCAGAGATAAAACTTGTTTTATAAAAAGATATTTTCTAGTAGTAGCGAAATTACTTTTAGTTTTGCTTTTTTCATTTTTTAAAGTCATTTTTCCACCACTGCATATCAAAAACTCAAAGTTTCATATCAATTGCAGTTATCAAATGATCACTCTTTTAAAAAGTCAGCGTAAGCATATATATTGTGAGTTGTGGTTTTTAAAATTCTAATTTATCATTATAAAAATACATTAACTTTTGCTACCAATACGAAAGGTATTTTCTGAAACTACGGAGAATACTTAGTAGTTGATTGGAGTTCTTTTGCTTATCACAACATGCAAATAATTCAAAACATGAATATGAAATTCTACTTTGTTCCAGAATCTTTTAGTTTATTTTCAGAATTAGCCTGGTTACCGTTATTCAAAAAATATTACATGCCCCTAAAAATTGCAAACTATTTGCTTCGAAACGCCCCCCATTTTTAAGCAACCACTAATTTTTAAAGAGTATGGAGCTCAAGCATATCTCTTTACTTAAATTTTTTTTATTTACTATAGCAGTTGTGCTGCCTGTTTAAAATTTTCAATAAAAATTTGCTACCCCGGAAAGTTAAAACGTTTCCCAGGAAACAGAAATGTTGGTATCAAAACGTCAAATGGTTAAAATCAAAGGAATTGTAATATCTAAAATACCCAATTTTTCTAGAGGGTAGAGAGAGTTTACGATCAATCTTTTCCGGGTGATATTATTTTTATACGTAAGCATTGAATAGCAAAATTTATACTTTTCTATTTCATTCTTTATTTATAAATTTAATTAAGAATAATTTTAATCACACGAAAAAAAATATGTTTACAAATCCCTGTTTATCTCATAAGATGGTATGGTAACATTGGCAACATATAAAAATATTTTTTCAGCAATTAATTTTTAATTCTTAGATCAAAAGTAGACAAGCATGAGGTGTACACAACTGGTGAAAAACTGATAGGAAAAGATTGAAGTAAGAAATTACTTTTACGAAATCCTATCTTCCAAAATATATTTGTAAATTAAAGGAAATATAGTTAGATGATAAACCTAGTATCTAAAAAATTATTTTATATAAGGGGAGGAATTCAAAGAACGCTTTAAAAACTTTACGAAGCGTTTGTAAGAAAAAAGTATTTATTAAAATATCATTTTTTTTCTTAATTTAATTAATTCTGTTTAATAAACATTTCATTTAATTAAATATCATTTAATTGATGATATGTCTTTAACAATTCATATATAACTTTTCATCCTTTAAGTAAAGAGCGAGTTAGCTAATTATTGTTTCTTGAAACAAACTGATTTATTTCATTAAGAAAGATTCAGTTTCCATTCTCAAACAAATCAGTTTTGTTCTCACTTTTAAGTCATAACAGAATGTGATTTTATCCATCATTGACACAATAAATCGTTTGTCTAAAAAATAATCTATAACTTCTTATCGCCAAATCTTAACACAATGTTGAACAGAGTGCTTGATAAATGATAATCTGTACGCATCAATCACAGATTGAAAGAAAATACTTGAGACAATTAACGTCTTACATCATTCAATCATTCTTTTATTAATCACGTTGCCGTTAAAGACTATTTCGAACATTTGATGGGAACCACCCGCAATCATGGTGGTCATTTTCTATTTCAGAAATGAAAACGGAAATCTTTTTTTTGAAATGAACTTCATTTAAGAGCTTAGATTGATTATCTCTTTTGTGAAATAATTCAATGTTTATTTCAATAATGTAATTGAATTTCATGGTATTCCAATGTTAACTATTTGTTTTACAGTCCGTCAGTAAATTTGTCATTTAATCATCAAAAAGTTTTCAATTCTAATTTTATATATATATTATTTGCAAGAAAGGCAAAACGATTATTGTTGAATTGCCAGTCTAACCGCACTGCCTTAACACTAGATTGCCCAAGGAAGTCATTTTGACCGCTTTCTAATTTCAATTAGAAAAACAATGATGTATATAATGACACAATTTCTTAGAATTTTGTGACTTTTATAATTATTTTTATTGTTGATATTTACTAATAACTTGCTATATAACTGAAAATAACATAAAAAATATTAAAAATTAATTTTAAACGAATTTCTTGATACATTAGTCATTCTTTCAGAATGCAGTCATTTTGACTGCTTTTGGACAATATAGGTGTTTCAGTCTTTCTAGTGTTAAAGGTAATATGCGAAGAAAGCAAAAGAATTTTGACGAAGAAGTACACATGAAAACTAATTGATTATAGGTAATTTTTAAAAAAAAATTTAAACTGACCAATTAAACAGTTGCTTAAAATCCAAAAAGTTTAAATCCATATTAATGGCGTGTTAGGTGATCGATGAAATTCAAATCATAAATCATGGAATTCTTAAATGATTACACTTTAAATTGACTGATAAACAGCAATCGTTTCTTTTCTTTGTCAGCAGATCATCTGTGTAAATCATGAAAAAATGTTAAATATTTATGTGTACAAAACCTAAGAAAATTTTAAAATGATATTCAGTGATATTGTGTACCGAACAGAACAAAATATTTAAACGAATATATTAAATAATGCTATGTGAAAAACATAAGAAAATGTTAAAATGATTACATGAATATTTCATTTATATTATATATATTTTTATTATTAATCTATAAGTATTTATTTGAGCAAATTATTTTTTCTTAATTTAAGTATTAGTATAAAATAATTGCTCATAAAATAATTCATTGTTCATTTATTCATCGTTCAGAATAAAATCATTGTTCGACCACATTTTAACTTTTTAACAACATTTCAATGGGTTAAAATTCCTTTTTTAATTCCTTTTTTTCGAAATGTTCTTTTCAATTTATCAAGCCTTGACGAAGAGGACTTTCACCTAAGGACTAGTAAAATAATAATTTCCCCTTTCATTTTTCTGCAACTATTTTTAATGAAAAAATATCACGTTATTAAGAACAAAGACATATAGAAACACACTATGAATTTTATTACTGTCCTAATATAACAACCGTATAAGCTGAGAAACAATATTCGAATGGGTTTATTAACTTATAAGCAAAATCTTTTTCGAGTTTGAGGATGTTAAAAACCTTCGTAAGACTGGCGGCTATTTAATTCAACGTACTTTATCTCCGAGCTTGAAGCAAAAAAATCGTAATTATATAACATTTTTTAAGAGACTGTTTCACAACAAGCATTCACATAAAAAAAAAAAAAAAAAATTTATCATTGTGAGCCCCATATAACTTCCAACAATTCTGATCTACAGCATTTAGTGAAATGTTTTGGATGATGTAAAGCAAATGAACCACCTGTCGCCATTTACTTAGAGTGATTTGTGATGAGTTGGGACTGCGATATCAAACCTGTTCGGCAAAAGAAGTCTTATCGTACCTTCAACTAGGAAAAGAACCAACTTTTGACAGCCTAACGAAGCATTGTCTCTTGATTCAGTCATTGCTGTAGTAATAAATTTAAATAATGGATCACGTACATTAGATAAGTTTCTCTTTTATTCTTTTTTAAGCACTTTTTTTCATGATAAGGTGACGAGCTTCATGTATGACAGCATCTATTCGCAGGAAATAAATCTATTTGAATAGGTTGCTGATCTTACATACAATGAACTCGCATAAAAATTTTCTTTGTTTATCTAATCAAACGTGGTATTACGCTACAAAGAAATATTTTATTTTCATGTTACTGAATACTATGTACGATTAGATAAATGCTTAACAAAAGCCGAAAAAATCTACATTATATCTAAAACACAATTGTATCCAACAATATTGTATGTACAATGTAGAAAAACTAGATAACAATAAAATAAAAAAACAATGCAACGTAATTTGTACAACGTATAATGTAGGAAAACTGTATAGGGATCGTTCAAATATTACGTAAGCATGTAAAGGGTAGGAGGGTATGGGATATCTGCTGACAATAGGGGGTGGTAGCAATGCTTACGTAAAGTTCTGAAAATCCTTTTATTTTAAATTTTTGTCAAGCAAAAAAAAATAATAAATAAACAAATAAAAGTAAGAGAAATATGTAACAGAAAGTTCGAGCAAACTACACATATTTCTAATTTGTAAACAGTGAACAATTCTAATTTGAAATAAAAGTTAAATTTGGCAATAGAAAAAGTTCGAAAAAATTTCTTCAAAGGCCTTTGAAATTTAATAATTTAATAAAGAATTCCATTGATTCAAAATTACATTTTTTCCTTAATCCTAAAATTCTTAAAATTTGATTACCGCAATAAAATTTAAAGTTAAAAAAAAAATTAGCTTGCGTAAGTATAAGAGGGCGCTTATTTTTACTGGCAAAAGGAAGGAGAGTCCAAAAAGATGAGTTATACGCAATAAAAAAAATTCTTTCGATAGAGCCTTATCAAAGACTTGTCTTTTAAATTCAACTACAGCTGTAATAATAAATGAACATAAAAGATCACGTAAGAAAGATTTATTTTTGTCCCCTTTTAAGTACTTTTTTCATGATAAAAACTTCATGTTGAAATATTTTCAGAAAATAATTAAGTTTTTATAGTTAATATAATATTTTATTTTAATGCAGCTGAATACTGTGTTCACTGATATAAACGTTAATAGTAACACATTTCATAATACCGTCAGCTCTGGGTTCAGGGTGAGCCGAGTGGGTAATTTGCATCCACACGGCCGTTCTGGGATTCGAATCCGGGTTACCCTATTGGGAGACGAGCGCTCTATTCCCTGAAGCACCACAGCTCCCCGCACAGTATTTAAAGTGGTTGCAAAAGAACGATTAAGTGAATAATATGGAGTTTTTGCATAGCGTTTGTTCACTTTACCTCTAATCAATATTAAGATTTCTTCGGAAATGTTACGTCGTGTAGCTCAATTAACGTAAGCGTATGTGAAAACCCTAACGCTGTGCAAAATTTCCCAAACCTTAAAATTAAGAAGTAACTGTTCGGTTATTCATACTCATCTCATATGTGGTGGTTATCTTAGCATCAGCCCGCCAGGGGCTCTAACTAATTCATCTGAGTGGGAATAAATCGCCGAAGCGCAAATGAATGGTGAAAGTTGGGGTTCAGTAACATTTACTGAATGAAAATTAAAATTAAGTAGCGAGATTAAACAACCAAATTTAAGAGAAAGAAGAGGTTTTTGTGGCAGACTGCCTCGCCTCCCCACGAGGTATTACCCCCGAGCTTCTCAGGTGCACAGCAGTCTCATAACCTCAGAGAAAGGGAAAAATACATGATAATAAATGCGCAAAAATATATACAAGTATTTACAATTATTTACAAAATTTACGGACAAAACCATCACCTCCTACATCAAAAAGCCTCTACACGGTCTTTTATAAGTAGTCTGCGCAGACTGCTTAAAAAGTGAGCCAGTTGTGCGCTTGAACCCAAAACCTTTTATAAAAGTAATTGAGAGAAATTTATCACATATATTTGAGAATTGAATCTGTAGTGGTTGTCAAGTGAATAAGGCAAACCAATAATATTCAAAAATAAAACAAATTTTCAGTCATATATTTGCTACCACTTTCTTATTTTAACTAAATTTTGTATTAAATGACTCGTTCGGAAAGTAGATATCCTTTACAGTGGTCTGATCGGACTACCTTTTAAAAAATCGTGTGGAGGCTTTCAGTTATAACAGGCGTTTACAAAACTCCATCGGAGAAGGAAAAACTGTTCGGTTATCAGGCCATATATATTTGTTAACTTTTTTTTTCTTTGTTTATAGTGGCGGTCAAAACCATTGCAGGTCTGCCAACTACTACGCATTTTGTAAATTATTTTACAGAATGATAGATATTTAAAAACCAAAGCTTTCACAATTTTTGGTAGCTTCGCCAACCTTTTAAAACCCTCACCACAAAGGAGCTGGAAGAAAATGGCGTTGTATATGAACTTCTGAATCATTTATATGTAGTGGTGTAGAAAATAAGCTTAACATAGAAAAAATAATACATTAAAACATAAACTTAGTTACCACCAAAATAAATTTTCACAAAAAACGTAGAAAGTTGGCAGCCTACCACTGAAAATAAAATTTTTCCTAGAAAAAAAAGGTAATAAAATGGTAAAACGTAAAATTTACTTCAAGCAAAATTCCCCATTAAAACGGAAGCAGAAAAACATTTTTTGAATAAGCATAGATTTCCTCACCTCCTAACGACAAACAGAACATTTCTTAGAAAAACTTATGACCCCTCTTTACTTTATAACGTAAACTCTTTATTTACTGATTTATGTACAGTAAGCAAAAGAACGAAAGAATACGGATAACCCTTATAACTTTTGAACGAATGGTCAGATTTTCATTCAGTGAAGTGGTAATATCTCAAAAAAGACCACTTAAATTATGTGTAACAGTCAGCTGTAATCGTGGCGAAATATGCTTATTTTCACCAAAAAACGAACTTTTTCCGGAGAAACATACTTTTTTTTTCTTCACCAAATTTGGATTTGTCAACTTCAAATTAGGGAGGGGGGAGACAAAATTTTGAAAACCAAGCTTTTTCAGTTAAAGCGCAATAACGATTACTCTAATGTTATTTTAATGCCACGTTTCACTTTATGCAGAGATGCCAACTTGAAACAATAAAATTTTCAAGCGGTAACGGAATTTAAATTAAATTATTTTTAGTTTAGTATTTCTAATTTAAGTAATTTTTGAATGAAAATAAACTTTATAGTAGTTTTTAAGATAAGGGCCATTTAGGCCTCAGATGCCCAGATCTACAACAACGAACGAGCGAATAGTTTTTAAGAGGGCGTATTTATCCTTATTCTACAAGTTTATTCAAGTCTTTACAGAAAACGAAGCAGTTGGCATCTCTGTTTATGTGTGTTTTGAATGATTGGTTAAACTAGAATAATTCTTTCACAAAAAAATTTCAGCTCGAAGACAAATTATGGTTAATTTAGGTGAATTAAATAATTTGTTAATGATGAAAAAAATTTAGTTGTAAGGTATAAAAGTTCTTACTCATTCAGAATTTTTGAAACCGAAATTTAGACTTTCTCTCTATTTGTTCGATTAAAAAATGCTCAAAAACTAATTTGAGAAATTTATTATAGAATGGTATTGAAATGACACTCCATTTTGAGATTGCAGTACTTCGTGTCATTCGAATTAAATAATTGAGTTAATTCTTTTTTTTTTTTTTAATCCGTCTTCATTAGATTAAGATTTTTAATTTAAATTCCGTTTTCGAAACCTTGTTCAGGTAAAACTGTTTAAAAGGGGAAGCATTTTTTACAACAAAATTTTTGTTAAAAATTTTGTTTGGAAAATTTTATAGGGTAAAACTGTTGGCACAATTATAAAGATCGTGAGTGAATCTTTTAAAAATGCCGTCATTTTTACAAATGCAAAATTTGGATCTGCCAAATTGAGGAGAATAAATTCTTTCTAGCTTTAGTACCAGCAATTTTAAAATTATTCTCTAGGATTTACGTTATTTATATAAAAATACTTATAAAAAAAATACAAGAAAGAATGATGAAAGAAAGAAGCTTTTGACTTGATTTTTGTAGATGCAAATTTGGCATAGATAAAACCATTGATAAAACTCTTTGCAAATTGTGTGTCCCAGCAATTTTGCCATCTTCCAAAACTAAAAAAAAGATTGTTTGCTTAAAGTATAGAAAAAGTGTTATTTTGTGGTAAATTATGTCTTATATTTTGTCGTGTGCGGTATATATTTAAATTTCCTTCGATGGAAAGTTAAAATAAATGAAATGAAAATAGGAAAAGCACCCTTAAAAACACATTAATAAACTATTCTAAACTAAACTCAGTGACACGACAGCCCATAGAGGGCCAAGGCCTACTGTGCCCATCTCAGTTTTCTTGACTTTGGGCTCTGGAGACTATTCTGGGAACGTTAAAAAGGAGGAGATGGTAACACCTAAAATATAAAATCTCTCGCTATAACAGGACTAACATTGTTGTTAGGTTTTCATTATTATAAAGAGATTTAAGATCTTAAGTTATTTTACGCTTAAATTAATTTTGTTTTGGTTTTACTCACTTATTTTTATAAGTAACAGAAGATTAAAGTTTTTAGACATTTCTACACTAGTTAAAGCCCTATGGACACTAGGGCTAGTGTAGACAGTATCAATTTTTTTTTCTAAATAATAAATATTATTAAAAAGCTACCTCCAAATTCGTATTGAAAATGACGATGCATTTTCAAATCTTAATGAAAAAATGCAAGATATTTTCAAAATAATAATTTTTGGCAAACGTATAAAAACTGTTCACACTACCTGCCTTCTAATCCTTAAAAAATGGTTGAGAAATTATATTTCTTAAGTTGAAAATATTAATAATTTTAGTAACTTATTTCCGGATTCCATTGCAATTTCGAAGAGAGGTAACAATAATAAAACAAATTTCATTTACTTAATATATTATTTGTTATTTTTCTCATTAAATATATTGGTATGAAAATGTTGTTGTTCCTTTCAACATTCAGAATTTCTACAAAACATTTTTATTCCAGTGGTAGAGGACAAAAGTAAAAACATGTAAAACAAGTAAAATGTTTTGAAACTAATACCAAAGCATTAGAACGTGACGATTTTTTGATGTTACCTCTTATAGTAACGGAAGAGCATCTAAAAATGTAACAATTCGCGTCAACAAAAAGCAATAATCAATTAAGAAAAATTAAACCTGGCAATTTGTTTTTTTTTTACTTCTCTGATTTACTTTCTAATTAAAAAGAAATGCTCATAAAATTTTCGATCTAGATATTTCGCCTTAACCCTTTCGCGCCGACTGTCACAAATACTTGCCAGCATAAAACATTGAATTAAAAATAACTTAAATTCATTTACCACTTGAAAATAGCTTTTTAGAAAGAGGAGCAAGTTGACATCTCTGGTTCCGAAAAAAGGTGAAATTATTCATTTGTGAATGAAATTTTAGCTTTTTAATCTTTCCATAGATAAGCTTTGCTACCACTGAGAAAAGTATTGCGCTGATGAGATTCCGGTGTCCCGGTTTTATATATTTTTTTCTGACACTCTAATTACAAGCAAAAATATATTTTGGTGTTTTTTAAATGTATAAAAAGCAATTTCTTAGTTGTTAAATATAATCTGTTAAACTATCGGAACTATATTTGTTCTAAAATATAAAAACCAAAAGTAGTTTGGAATAAAAAGTTTAATTTCTATTCAAAAATTTATCAATAATTGTTTTAATAAATTAAAGAAGTCTTAATGATGAATAACTGTTTTTCGTAGATCTAAATGACCGTTGATAATTGCAACATTAAAAAGTTACCGTTTGGAAGTGAGCAGTGTTTAGAAATTTTTACCTTTAACACAGAAAAGACACCGTTTTTTCATGTCGTATTTCATAACAATATATTAATAAAATGATAAATATAATATTATTTTTACCTAAATTAATACAAAATAATGAAAAAAGTATGAAAAATTCTGCGCATCAAGGGGTTAAATAAAAAAATTTCTTATTAGTTTTATCGTCTTCTAAAACTATTAGACTAATATATTTTTTAAAAAATTCGTGAAAACCCTATTATTATTTTTCAGCGCGAAATCAGGATATCTGTTCTAAGAAATTACTTTACAAGCATTTAATAGCAAAAAATATATATATATTTTTAAAAGCTATCATTATCATATTTAATTTAATTTTGTACCGTTTCCAATTTCTTCGGAGAATTCTCGTCTTTCATGCCCTTCTAGAGTTACAAAAAGTTTTTTTTTTTTTTCATATCTTTCCTGTCTTTCAAATTGGTTCATTTATACACTTGTTCTCCATTATCCAGTTCATTGAACAATCGGACGATATCAAAACTGTCGTACTTTTTTTATCGCTGAATTGCCTGTATCTGGATTTTAAAACAAAAGACAATTGAGTATATCTTTAGTTTGCGGGCATTTTTTTTTTAAATTTTATTTATGAGTTTATAATTTATTTGCTCCAGTAGTAGGAAATATTCTAGAATTATAACTGAAACGAAAGTTTTTGAGCTGTTCGGAAAATATAATGCTGGTATTAAGAACGCATCACGACTTTTATTTAAAAACTTTTATTACTTATTAATAAATAAAACATGCTCAAGAAAAGTAACTGCTAATAAATAGTAAGATTTTCTCCCTCCTTTCAAAAAATTAAATATTTTGAAAAGATCTGTAATATTAATTTAAAAAGAGAGAAGACACTCCTGGTATAATTATTATGTCAAAATTGTCACAATGTAAGCAATGATAATCAATTTAAATAGACTGAAATGAAAATTTGGAAATTAAAATTTAGTAAATTATGAAAGTAAATAATAACGAAGAGACGTAAAAAAAAAAAAAAAAATGCGAAAATAGGAATCTTACATGCAAAATAAGAGGCTGCATACCATCTGTATAAATCTTAAGAAAATGAAAGACTTATTTATGAGAGTTATTTTTTACCGAAATAGAGACAGAATATGTCTCTCCTTCGTAGGCATGCTGCCAAATGGTATAGTGCGCTTGCCTCCGAATGAGGTAGGTAACCCGGGTTCAATCCCAGCAATGGCTGGTAACCAAACCCGACTTGTACCGACCCCAGTGTTGCCGTAAAATATATTCATTGGTAGTAGGTTAGAGTCCCCTTGCCGTCAGGCTAACCGTGGTAGGTTTTTGTGGTTCTCTGCCTGTAACACAAAGGCGGATTAGTTCCATCAAAAAGTCCACCACGAAAGCAAATTTCTCCCAGCACTTAATCCAGAAATTATCCTGTCTTCTGTCATGATTTCAAAATGAGAAGGCTATGGAGTTCATTGTAGTAGTAAACTCAGAAGTGAGTCGGCTGCTTAGCGACGGTTATAAAATAAAAACAGGGCTTTTAAGATCTGGATATTTTTTTAAATGGTAGAAGAAGTGATATGAATTTCGATGTTTAACACATTCGCGCTGACTGTCACAAATACGTGCCAGTATAAAACCATATCAATCAGGTCTTCCCTATTATGGACTGTTTCTTCGTGCGCAAGTCTTAATAATACTCTAGCCGCGTACAATAACACCTTTTGCTGTTTCAATTCTGATTATGTGTCCCCTAGAAGTTTGTCGCAACATTTACGCAACCTATATAACGTTTTTAAATTTGTATACTTCAACAGAAAACAGATTAAAAATGGCATTTTTAAAATAAAAAAAATTTAGCTTTAGAAGTAAAATTTTTTTCAGCTTTGAAATCCCCACAATAGAATTAGGTAAGATCAAGTATTTATATAAATGCAACAAAAAATTTGTTCCCCAGAAAAAAGCAAAAAAAAAAAAAAAACATTTATAACTCAACACCAGATTTTAAATTTTAAGGTGTTATTTTTTCGCTTTTTTATCTACTTTTACGTGTTACGTTGAAATACGACTCCCAAAAAACCTACATTTATGTAGACTCTATTATATTTTCTAAAGAAGGCTAAAAACTGCTATTCTATGTATAGATTTCACCATTAAGAAAATTATCTACATCCTAAGGGGACATTAGTTTTACCCAGGTGGTAAAAGTATCACCATCACGTTATACCATCACGGAATCCAACGTTATCTGAATAATGAACCGAAAAAAAAGTCACTTAAAGTTATTATTTCCTCGGATATATCTACATCACGGAGTTATTATTATCAGGTAAAAAACGTTGCGTGCAATTCCAACAGACTGTCCTTCTGTTTGGACTCCACACCTATACCTGCTTTTTCATCGGAATATTAATGCGATGTTTCAGAAATAATTACTTCATATTCGAAATAAGAGGACTAACCTCTTTTTATAAAATATTCGAGATTAATTACGTGGTTATAATGGAATGATGCATCACTTTCATGAGTTCCCTAATGTTAAGGCGAGATTTAATGAATTACGTTCTGACTGAATAACGTGTTGAGTTAGCGTTTAGAACCGACAAAGAACTCAGATAATGAGAGTGAATAAAAGTCCGAATTAAATACCAACTTTTTTACGGGTCATGGTTGTTTGATTGTTTAATATTTTTGTAGTGAGGGTTAGTGCTAAATATGCAACTAAATAAAGTGGAAAATTTCTCCTTTGAGCTACCACATTTGCTGTTTTGTTTCGCTACAGTGTACTGGAAAGGAAATGGCTTTCTTTATTACCACAAAACATTAATTATTCAAAATATATATTTACATATTTTTGAATAAATCAAACACGTTATTCAGTACGAGCGTAATAACTAAAATTTATGGGTCGCTATTTAGACTAATATTACAAACGCCGTTTTGTTCTATATTACTATATTGCTTACTATATATTTTAAACATGACTACTTTTTATTTCTGTAAAAAATGTACCCTCAGTGTTCAAAAAGTTAAAAGCAATGATGATGAGGACTGCAAATGTTTACGAAAGAAGAGATTAAAAAGATTTATTACATGGTTTTGATGGAATGAAACATCGCTTTCTTGGGAAAATGTAAAAGCGAGATTTAATGAATTACGCTCTTTATAATTAGCGTCTTGAGTTAGTATTTATAAGTGACGAAGAATTCATATAGTTACTAATGTATATAATATATAGATTCATATAATTACTAAAAGCCAGATTCATATACCAACTATCTTACGTTTTTTAATTTTTCTACTGTTTTTCAAGGATAAGCGGCAAATGTATAATTAAATGGCGTGGAAATTTTTTTATTTCAGCTACCGAAATTATTATTTGCTGAATTGAAATTCTTCGTAACTATTAATTAATCAAAACTTACATTAAAATAAATGTTACTTTGACCTAAAAAAAATTATAAATTTTTACCAGATTGTTTATTTTATACATCAGCATTTTACTACTGTATAAAGGTATTACACAGTTCTAAACAATTACTATGGTGTTAAATATCATGTTATTGTTTACGTATTACTTCCCGAATTTTGTTTACAAACTTATGCAGGGGTTGCCACGGGCGACTAAAAATGAAAATAGTGGTGAGTAACATAATTCAAAATTTTATTAAAATTAGCAACTTTTTATAGCATTTTTGTTTTCAGATTACAACTGAATGCCAATGCAAAGAATGATTTTGCTTTAAGTATGAATAATTTGAAAGTTACGATTGGATAATTAAAAAGATAATAAATTAATAAAAAGGAATTGAGTTTCTACATTTTGAGTCGAGCATCTTTGCTTATTTAGTTGGAGTTCAGCATAGCTGCGAACTAGTAAGAACGGTATGGAAAATTTATCTTAATGGTAAAACATTTCTGATTTAAAATAGTTTATTAATTGCTACGCTTAACCATTTAAACACCAACGTTTAATTTTTGGCCTCTTTTTTTCTCAAAATTTCAAAGATTTATAAATTATTTATTCCATTGTTTGCATTTATCATAGATTTTAAAAAAAAAAGTCATGTATATCTACCAACCTATTTTAATAATACTGAATTATAGATTTGATTCAAAAATCGAAAAATTGTAATGCATCTCAATCCCAGTGAGTTCTCTTTTTATTTTCAAGACTCTTTAGTTAAGTTCACTGAACTTTTCCCAGCAAACTTTCGCTTATGTCAAATTAAATAACATTAAAAGTTATTTTCTGATAATATAGCCAATTTATGCATGTATATTTATCAACTTTCGCACGTTAAATTCTTTTGCAAATTCTATTGCATTTAATGAACAATATTTCTCCGATAAAATATATTTACTGCATTTTCTCCAAATATGTTATTTCATCATGTATTAAGCTATGATTTATCTATATCCATCAATTATGTCTTTCACTTTTCAAAAACAATTATTGTACGTATCAAATCATGTATTATCTTTATTTTTAATTTAAGTCTACAATCGATATTTCTAATGTTATGTAAAAACGTCACTTTGTCATATTGAATTTTTTCATTGTTTTATTATTTCTCAAGCAAACGGCTTGATTTTTTATGGCTACCACAATGTTTGTCAAATCAATCTATTTTACCTTACTGTATGTAATTTGATGATGAATGGGATAGGGGCCGCTTCGCGGCCCAGGTGCCCAGTTTATTTAGAGAAAGCAAGCAAAAAATTGTAATAAAGAGCCGTAAGGCCGCAGACGCCCAGTGCTACTACAACGAGCGAAAAATTGTTACATTTTTAAGCAACGTAATTAATAACATTAAGTAACGTAACATTTTAAGTAACGTAATTAAAGCACAGATATTCTACCATTTTTCTTTTTTTTTTTTTTTTAATAACGGTAATTTTCCCCTTGCTGGAAACAATGAGTTTGGTGGGTAAATGGTTTATTTATTATCATATGCTTGGCATTGTATGGTTTTACCTGTATAATTATATGGCTTGGCATTGTTTGATTTATACTTTAAAACATAAGTATTGTTGTAACCACTGAATAAAATTGTCGTTTTGAGCAAACCGTGTACCACATTGGTTATTTGCGAATTGATTATTATTTTGATTGTCATTTTGTTTACCATTGAATTAAATATTTTGTTGCGCAAAATCTTTTCACATAAGTCTCTTCCCAGTTCATTCCTTTAACTAGCAAAATCAAACTTTTCTTTCTTTTTACGGCTTTTTGTCCCATATTGTATAAATCAATACTATAAAAGTGTTCATCTTTTTTAGTGACTTTGCTCCTAAAATAGTAATAAAAAATCGGTTAAATCGAAATTTTCATAACCATGTTGAACACAAGTTTACAAAATCTCATAACAAGCGTAAACTGCTTCTTAGAATAGTTTTGAGGTTAAAAACGAAATGGGGTTATAATATTCTAAGGATAGGGTCACAGAGAGGGTAATAAACCCAGAATCTTTTGCGGTATAGACAGGCTCAACTAAATTCAGAGTCGTGCATAAAACTTAATAAGGAGATATGAAAAAATAAATAAAAAATTTAAAATCATTTTTAGTGACATATAAAACGTTCGGAACTTCTGTAGTACTTTATATGATACAAAATCTGTAATTGCGAGTGTATAAAATTGTTAGAAACAACTTTTTTGATTGAATCCGTCACTGATAATCCTGTTAAGCGCAGGTTGCTTCGTCAAAATTATTTCATTTCTTCAACGTCATCTGTCAACCAGCTTAAAATCTAACAAGTTTCTTTGAAACGAATTTAGATAGGCAATAAAGATTTTGCTGGTTTAACAAATAATGTCCTTTTTATAAAAATTTATTTATTAAAACAATAAAGAAGTGTGATAAAATTATTTTATTATAAAACTATCGTGTTTCTATGCCGTTTTCAGATTTATTGAAGCTTGTAGAAAAATAGAAGTAAGATTAATTTGCATTCAATCTTTCAATTCTAAAAGTTAAATTAACTTTCTTGGTAGAATTTTTTCTTCTATGAATTTCAAGACTTTAAATAAAGTGAGAAGAAGGAAAATTGAAACTACTTGAAATATATCATAAATCTGCCATAAATATATCATAAATGTTTCAAAAATTTCATTATCATTTATTGTGCCTTTTATAAATTTTGCGGTTTCCTGTAAACAAAGTAGAAACTTTGATGTAGGCTTAAATTTTTTTTTTTTTTAATCAAAAATAAATAAAATCCCAAAAGTTCCCCGGTCGTATGAGAAAACCAAAAAATTGAGCTCGAAGAAAAAGCAAAGTTGGATAAAACTTTGAGGTCTCAAATTAAGCTTCAGGCTTTTATAATTTGCAAAATTTACTCAAAAATCAATAGAGCAATAGCATAAAAAAATTTTTACATTAAAATTAGACTCCTATTTCTTTTATTTAAATTTAGGATAGTATCTGACATTCTAAGTTGAATGAACTACACTGGGGACCTAATATTTATTCTTTGAATTTACCAGGATTGCATATCTGAAATCAGTTTTGTTCCAAAATTTACAATTTTCCAAAATGATATTCTTTGTCTTTTCGATTTTCTTACCTGTATGTACAAGTTTAAAAGGATCGTATAAATTCCATTGAATGTAATATTAAAGCCAAAAAAGATATGACCGTAACATCATAAATTGAAATTTATTGATTGCTTTCTCTCTAACGTACCGGCGTACGTACCAGAAAAATGAGTACACTCGAGTAAAATTTAAAAAATCCTGATTATATCATTAAATTGCATAAAAATTTTATCTCTTGGAAAGAAACCGATTTCAAATTTGAAATCAGTGATGATCTGTTAAAAAATCTATAGTAGAAAATAACACGAAAATAAGTCGCCAGTTTTATTAGAAAGAAATATAAGACTCATTTGTTATATTAACCTTTTCGGGATGGGAGAGTCATAAATGTATTCCTGAGAAATCAGTATCAGGATGGTAAAACAATAAAAAGGGGTAACTTAAGTTTGGGCATAGCTAATTTGATAAATTTATGTTTGCTTTTACTTTATATCTAACACATCCATTCCATGTGTGTTAAAAGTGTAATTACACAATTTTTAATTCAAACTAAGTAGTGGTGAATTAAATAAAGCAAACTATCATTACCTCACCCCCAAATATACTGCCTTAAAAATAGTTTATATACCAGTTTTATCTTTTTCACCTTGATTATCGCCACCCTGAGAATGCATATTACATACCTGCCCCAACTTTTACGCATTTGGCGTAAAATTTCATTTTTATATTTAAAGTGGTAGTAAATATATAATATTTTTTCTTTTATAAACTAAATTTTTAAATGATTTTCATCACCACTATTCTTAAAAAAATTAAGCTTATATATTAGTATGTGTTACTTTCATGATAGGCAGCTTAAGCTTTTTTTTAAATACAACGTATTTTTTTGCTTAAATTTGAAATTTTTATTCCATTTTAATACCACTGGGAAAAATCATAATGGAAGGGATTAAAAGTTGGCAGATATCCATATATGACTCGCCCGTCTCGAAAAGGTTAAAAACATGAAATAAAAATTTTAATAGGCAATCCGTCGGCAGGGGTGAAAGTGAGACGGAAAAGAGGAAAGGCTGGTAGTAAAACCATTTCAGTTATAGCTAGCTTTGTGGAGGAGTTTACTTATTCTTTTTTAAAATTTTTCAACAATATCTACTTTATCTTGGAAAAGAAGCAGTTTTATATATGTGCCAGAATTATAAAAGAAATCTTGATAGTTACAGATATTTCATTTTTTTTCGAAAAAAATGCTGGAATGAAATGTTTTACGTACCAGGTTTTTCTCTTTTCCGTCTTGCTATATAAGGGCTTTCACCCATGTCCGTCGGCCTCATATCTATGAATAATGGGATAAGCATCTTCTTGAGAAAAGTGGTATCACTTTTCAGATTCAATGAACTAGATATTACTGTCATTTATAGAGATGCCAACTTTTCCGTGCAAAAAAAAAAAAAAAAAACGGTAGAGGACTACAAACTAAAGATAACAGATTTCGGTTATTTTTGTTAACTTTTCAAAAGACTCAATACAACATACCTGTTCGTACTTTATTTTACAAAAGCTGAGGACCTGGGCCTCGCAGAAGGTCCACATCCCATTCATCGTGAAATCACAGACAAAAAGAAAAAAAATACAACATCAGAGATGCCAACTGCTCCGAACACGCCAAAATAATTAAAAAAAAACGGTAAATAGCTACAAAGTAAATTTTGCAAATATTTGACTACTTTTGCTTGTTTTTTAATAGGTATAGCATGACATTAGTACATTATGTGGTGAATTATATAAGCCTACGATTTATTTAGAAATAGTGGTGGATAAAAATCTACTAATTGAATTTATGAAACCAAGAATCACAATTGCTAAACTACTACTTTAAAATATATATTTGCTGTCCGGAGCAAGTTGGCATCTCTGCAACATACCTGTAACAAAGTGGTGAATCGCATAAGCTTTTGAATAATTTAGAAGTAGTGGTGAATAAAAACCATATAAATCGAATTTACAGAACCAAGAATCATACAGTAAAAAGTTATAGCTCGAAAATATTTATCCACTGTAAGGTGAAAGTTGGCATCTCTTCATTTAGCTACCAATTTGGTTTAAATATATCAAAATCACGCAATTGCAAATAGATTTTAAACCTTTGCACTCGAGGCTCTTTTTGGAAACACGGATACCACGAAGAGTTTATCAGACAAAATCAGAGACGCTAACTATTTCTCCGTAGTTTCGAAAAATATTTCATTAGTAAGAGTAATGTGCTACCAGAAGGTATTTTGTCCATCAAGCATAAGCAATTTAAACAGACATAGAAAGTCATATACATGAATGCTTATCTGTTTGTTTCAAAATATTCTACTGTAGTTTACTATCACTGGGAAAAAAATCTCAACAGCCTCAAACGCTCCAAAACTTAGTGTTCGTACAATCACCATATAACACATGGAGTCCATTAAATTAAGTAATTACTGAAGTGCGAAAATTTTAACATTCAGAGAGGTAAATATTTTATGGCACCAAAATTGAGTACAAAATCTTACTTTTTTGAGGAAAATGTTAATAAAGCGAAATGCTCCAAAAATGAAACATTGGCATTTAGACAATTTAGAAAAATTAGTAGAATTTTAGGTTTCAATATTTCTTTAATTGTAAAAACGTTATTTTGTTACTTTTTTCGAATAAAGTATTTTGAAAAATGCAATTCTAATACTAAGTCACTATTTTTATATCAAAGTTCTGAATTCTCTAGCTCAAATTTTTTGTTTTTGAGTAGAAAAATATTATCTGCCCCGCAAAATTCTGCTTTAAATTGCACTTTTTTTATTAAAAATCCGTCAATTATTTAAAAAAATATTAAATTAAAATTTACAACCAAATTTTTAAATCGTAATTTAATGACTAAGTGCATTTATTATTTTTTGAGCAAAGCGTCTGCAGTCTTTTGCAAACTTCTAAAAACATAAGTTACTATGTCTTGCTTTTTGACCTTACAAGATCTTTTTAAAACGTAAGGCTCCGTCAAGTATGGTGTAAACATAGCTCACCCATGAAAAACGTTTCTTACTCATGGTGGGCGTCGCATCACTTTTTATTTCCACCAATGAAGCTTTGAAAATATTTCTTACAAAGTTTTTTTTTTCCCCTCTGAAAGGTCAAAAGTTAGAAATGAATCAGATTTTTGAAAGAAATAGCACAAGAATCCACATCGAGAAAGTTTGGTGAGAGCTTAACACTGACTCCTGTCAACATTGCTGTATTTATAAGATTGAAAACGATAAATACTCAAAGTAGGAAGGACTGTGTTTTTGCACTCTGGTATGATGTGTCATGTAATCTGATGTGTGGAATATGATGATATAAGTTACATTCTAATGTACTGCTTCAGATTTGATGACGGAAAAATGAAACTGAGTGAGTAAAGATGGGGTGGATGACTTACATCATTCAAAGCAGATGTCAACTTATGACAACGACAATCACAGCAAAAACTCTTATTAATCACGATGCATTAGACATATTTCAAACATGACAAACATTCTATTACTAAGTCAGATGTGCCAACTGCATAGCTGTCAATTTGTTAAACATTTTGCATAAAACTTCATTTGTATACTTAAAGTGGAAGTAAAATTATTAACATAATTTTACTCAAGAAATAACTTTCTCGAATTTATAAATTTAATTTAAAACGTTTTTGACTATTCTTAATACATTTTTAAATAAACTAAACATGCTTATAAAAGTGTAATGAAATCATACGCGTTGGGTTTAAGATATATAGAGTATAATAAATGAAAACAAAAAGGACAGAAAGAAAAAGGAAAAAAAAAACGAAGATTTATTTTCGGATTTTCATTTTTTTTCTCCATATTTTCGGATTTTTTTTTAATTATTATATTTTTCCTCTTTTTTCATTGTTCTGCAATTTTTTCCATGTTTCCTCTACATTTTGTATGGAATAGGGGCCACTGCGCGGCCCCTATCCCATACATCTAGAAATTTACATAAGTTTAAAGTGATAATATTTTGAATTTAGCAGTCGATGTGGTTGCTAATACAAAATTACAAGCACTTTGCTTGGGTAAATAAACATTTGAATATAGAAACTAAATTTACACATATAAATATAAACATAATTTTAAATATATATACATAGGTTGACATAGATAAATATAGTAGATATAACATTTGATTATCGAATCTAAATTGACACATATTGACATATATGAATATAAACATAATTTGAAATATATATACATAGGTTGACATAAATAAATATAGTGAATATCGAATCTTAATTGACATCTGCTGACATATATAAATATAAACATAATTTGTAATGCATTATGCCTGTAACAAAGAGGTTTTTCATATAAGCCTTCGAATAACTTAGAAGTAGTGGTTAGTAAAAACCCCATAAGTCGAAATTTACTAAATCAAGGTAACCTACCTTAAAACCTAAATTTTGCTACTCCTCGAAAATATTTATCCACAATCTTGTTTTTGCTCCTGTATTACTAAGAGGTAATGATAAACAGAATGATTGTTTTAAAAATAATTTAAATCAAAATATTCATTTCAATTTTAAGCCGAAGGACTCTAATCAATAAATTCCTGTCAACGAAACAGAATCATTAATTTTGATCAATGCTCAAAATGGATTGATAGTCTTTCTTCGATTGAGGGATTAATATTAATCAAATTAAATCAATTTAGTCATATCACTAACTTTTATGCACTGATTCAAATCAATAGAGTCTAATCAGTGAATTATAATATATAATAAAATTATATCAACAGATGAAAAATACTGATTAGCAGTTAAATGGATTGGAGAATTTTATTTGAGTCACTTTTAAACCAAATTACTCAAATCAATAAATTCCCTTTTTTACTTTCTTTATTTATAAAAAAATTGGGCACCTGGGCCGCGCAGAAGGCCCCTATCCCATACATCATGAAATAGTATAAAAAGTTAAAATAAAAGACAGTTTGAGTTCAGAAGTCTATGGGGTGGCTGAATAAATTCCTGTCAACGAAGCAGAATAATTTATTTGGATCAGGGCCCAAAATGGACTGGTAGATTTTATAAAAACGAGGGAATTAATATTAACCAAATTAAATCAATTGAGTCACATCAGTGACTATTATGCACTGATGCAAATCATTAGAGTATAATTAGTGAATTCTGATGTATAATAAAATTATATCAACAGATAAAAAATACTGATTAACAGTTAAATGGATTGGAGAATTTTATTTGAGTCACTTTTAAATTAAATGACTCTTATCAATAAATTTCTGTCAACGGATAACAGGAAAACAGCACTTGTTTAAATTAATGCCGAAAATGAATGGTTGGAATTTATTCGAATGAGGGGACTAACTTAATTAAATCAATTGAGTCACATCACTAACTACAATGTATTGATTCAAATCAATATATTCTAATGTAAAATAAAATTGCATCAACAGATGAAAAAAGTAAATCCCACCTGGTAGCCAACAAATTGAGGGTCAGTCAATCAATTGACAACAATATCATGTAAACCCCTCCTACTTTAAGAAACTATATTAATGATGCTATGTCTGATTTGAAGACATATTCTCCCCATAAGCGGGGAGGTCCATAAGATCATAAGTTATCTGTTACTACCAATAAGCAGGACAGGTCTCCACCCCAAGCGTAACTGCAGAAGCTAACAAAAATCTGTTGTTACAAATGATGGTCAGCTTCAGGTGTGTTAATTTATGACTTTACAAACCGAAATATGAAAAATGATTGTAAATTTTTAGGTCCGCTCCGTTCAAGCAATAAAGTTTTGTTAGGCATTGCTGATCATTGTGTAAACAGATAATGGAGTCGAAGAAAAGGTTAATTTCTTTCCAGCGAAGCTGTATGCTGGGAGGTCGAATGTTTGGAAAAGGGGAAAGATATTGTAAAAGGGCTCTCTGTAGTTTTTCTTTTTGAATGTATTAATAGCGGTTTGGTGTTTAACCCTTTCCAGTTAATCCTTCCTAAATACCAAAAAATTATTTTTTCGGAAAAATCAAGGTATTCTTATTACATTCATAGATTTTTATATTACTATAAAAACCTATATTTCGATTTAAAATCATGCTATTTTTTAATGATCTTTACGAAAAGTGGAATCTAACAAAAACACATATTTACCAACTCTTTCGGATTTATTGGAAAGTTTATGATTGGATAAAATAGTAGCAAAATATATGGCTTTCTGTTTATATATTTATTCATAACATTCTACTAATACGGAATTTACTTAATTTCTAAAAATATTTTTCTAGTTGCAACAGAAGAATATGGTCCACTATTAAGTATTATATGCAAATAGTTTAAACAGATGCAGTATGCAAATAATTTAAACAGAAAAATGAAAATTCAAATAAACAAGTGGTTCTTTAAATTCAATGAAGATTTCATCAATATTCTAGTTAAACGAAAAAATTTCGCTTTAACTCTCTAACTTTGGACGGAAAAAAATATTCCCATATAGTATAGGTGTTGATGGTTGAAGCCATGCGAAGGAACCACAATAATTAGTTATATAGGATACGTACAATGCTCAAAAAAGGAAAACTTTTAATCGAATGATTGGCTTTCTAGTACTCTTAATTGTTCAACAATGTTACCTACCTTACCAATACCTTATTTAGTTAGAACCCATGTGATGTCGTATTTAACCAGTGACAGCCGTTCGATAACCGGCCCATTAATCTATAGTGGACCACTAAAAGTATATTTTGAATGCTCCTAATGTGTAACCGAAACAAGCTAATTGTATGTGTTATATTTAGGAATGAAGTATTTGCTTGGTACAAGACTTGCCATACTGAAATATATCACTTAGAATTATTCTAAATTGAGTTTTTATTTATAATACTTGCAAAATCATCAAATATGATGTTATGTGATACTTAAATAGGAAAATCTGAACATCAACTTAGTGACATGAATTATACACACTTCGCGGCACCGTTCAGTACTGTTTAGCGGGACGGACTGCCGAAACGAAAGGGTTAGTTAGCGGAAACGATATTTTTAAGTTACGAAATCAGACACATTAGAAGACCGGCTGTCAAAAGTTCATTAATTTGACTTTTTGCAAATTTCGTCATATCTCGAAAACTTTTTAAGCGAATTGAAAAATTATAAATGTCGTTTCTCTAAAGATAATTCCCTGCAAAAAAATATTTTTTTAATAATTACTTACTATATTATTTAATAATACTCGAAAATATTTTGAATTATAATACGTACAAATTTTGACATCATTTTAAGGAATCTTATGGCAAAATATGAAATTTGAACGAAATAGGTTGAAAATCGCTCATTTCAAAAGACTGACTGTTTTAATATTAAATTAAAAGTTATGTTTTTTCCGCACTGTACAGCACGGGTTAAACTAATTTAAATTGAAATGATTGTAAAATTTTAAAAATTTCAGTTTCTTTAATGGATTATTTGCATATTAGCTTGCGCAACTTGAATATGTTTTTCAGACCTTTGGATGTCCTGTCGAAATAAAAGCAAATAAACATTCATGAAAATAAATAAAACTCTGTTCTTCAACAGTGATTCAACTATCATTTTCTTACTTCAAGAGAAAATCGCATTCTTCGGAAAGAGTTTGCAAGTAGAATTAGGGCTCCTACACGTCTTACAAATTTTAAAAAGTTTTAACTAAAATCAGGGCTGAAATCCTATATATACCAAGACGGAAAGGAACTGGACATTTCATTCCAACATTTTTTTTAAAAAAAATCTAAATTTCTGTTACTAGCGAGAATTTTTTTTACAATTATTGCGCAACTATAAAACTGCTTCTTTGCATGTAAAAGAATACAAACTAAAAGCAGATTTTTCCGATAAAGTCATAGAACGTAAACAGCAAATTTTATCGAACTCTTTAAATTTGAAAAATATAGCAAAGATAAAAACTACAGACCAATAGCTGCGCATTTTACCTCCGCCTCATATCCTAACTAAACAAATTACTAAACAAGTAACAAAACAAATAACTACGTCAACCCTGCTGAAAATAAAGTTTCCTCACGCTGATACAACTCTGCACAACTTAAAACAAACATAGTTTAGAGCAAGCTGCTCATTTCAATTTTTTCATTCCTCTTTAGTTATTCAAGTAAAGTGCTTGAAACATTCATAAAAGCAAGCCCCACTGCCATCTTACTTCAATGCTTAACACGTTCACGCCGGGAAAAGGGAAAATACTGGTACGGGAAAAAGGAAAATACTGGTAGAAGAACTATTTCAATATTAGATAATATTCGGGAGGAGTTAATCAATTCTCAACAATAACAGTTCGCTGTAAGGAAATTTATCACAGCGAAGAAGCAAATCAATATAGAAATTGCATCAGTTAAAAACAATTGGTAGTTATGGATTTTTATTATTCCCGGAAAAAAACTAAAAAATGAAATTTATTGTTACCAGTTTTTACTCCGTCGCATTGACAAGATGAGACAATCTAGCGTGACCCACCGGTGGGTCACCCCGACGTGAACGTGTTAACCAAAATAGTGCTAAAATTCCAAGATGAATGGGATATTTGCCCAGAAAAATCAAAACACTAGGAAACACTCCAAGTAAAAGTATCCCTGGCCGAGCGGTATCACCCGCCGAACGCAGGGCGAAGCGTGAAGGGTTCGAATCCCGCCATTACCCTAATTGTATTCTTTGTGATGTTCTTCTCTAAATTGTTCTGTCTTTAACAAAAGTTTATAAGCCTAAGTTGAGCAAACAAGCCTGCAAATGTACGTAATTTTAATAAACCAAGTAAAAGTAGATATTGTTGAATAACTTGAAGACTTCTCCCGAAAACTTAAATGATTTTACTTTCCATTTCGCTTTCATCCATGAAACAAACAACACTATTTCAAAACATTTATACACAAACGTGGCGATTTCGGCCGGTTAAACCAGACATTTTATTTTAATATTTAACACGTTAAACCTTTAACTGGCCCTTTATTTCTAGTCAAAGTAAATTAAAGTATTTTTGGAATTGAAATTGTTTTAAGAACAGTAATTGATATATAAAAAAAACTCATTTAGTTTATAAAAATGCCATTTTCTTGGTGGTAAATATATTCAACATGACCTATTAGGAACTTACTGACTTTTATTTTTCTTTACTTATAAAATAAACTCCTTAAATGCTACAAACTTCAAAAGGAATTATGCATAGCTGCCAACTCTTCCGGTTTTCCCGGAAGATTTTAATTTTGTATTTAAAGTGGTATCGAAACTCATGTCATGCCATTAAAATAATAATTATAAATGAGTTTGACCACCACTACATATAAGTAATTACAACAAATGTATAAAAGCATACTAATCTTTACGACAGCGAATTTTAACCTAGTCAAAATATAAATATATTTTTGAGTGAGATTGTTTTTCGGTAATTGTTTTACTACCACTTGGAAAATTCATTCTCAGAAAGAGTGAAAGTTGGCAGGTATGATTATGTATTTTATAACTTTTAAACGTTTTTTAAAAGTGACAAATGGTTACCAATTTTATTCAAACTCACTTCAAGAAAGCTGACGTTATTGAAAAATGGAAACCTAAATTAAAAGTGGTAAAATGTGGTGGTAAGTATACTTACCACGGCCTTCAAAAGGGTTAAATGCCATGAGGTCACCGGTGACCGGCCCTGAGTTTGTTCGTAACGCTACGGGGGTCACGGGTGACCGGCGAAGCCAAGATTATTAGAAACACATAATTCGAGTACATTTTTAATTTTTTTATATTATTATCGTTACTAAAATGGTTTGAAGAAATTAATGCAGTATAGAACACACAAAAATAATTTCACTTATATACATAGAGATGCCTACTTGCTCCTGACAGCGAATAAATATTTTCAAGTGGTAGTTTATAAATTGTGATTCTTGGTTTAATAAATTCAATTTAGTAGATTTTTATCCACCACTATTCCTAAATAATTCGTAGGCTTATATAATTCACCACTTTTTTCATAACAGTCATGAAACCTTTTAAAAGACTAGCAAAATCTGCCTAATAATTGCAAAGTTAGCTTGTAGTTTTTTACCGTTTGGCCCGACGGGCAAGCCATATCAAATTAGAGTGGCATTCAACATGCTAAAATGAAAGCAAATCTAGAAATCATTTTGATTTAAATTTAGAAATCTTTTTATTTTTATTTTGTAAGCTTGATTTTTAATTATTTTGACCACGACTATATATAATAAGTTCACACAACATACCTGTGACTTGGCCATTTATTTCTAGAAAAAGGTAAATTAAAGTATTTTTGGAATTGAAATTGTTTTAAGAATAATAGTTGATATAAGAAAAGAAAAACTAATTTAGTTTATGAAAATGCCATTTTTTTTGGTGGTAAATATATTTCACACAACCTATTAGGAACTTATTAACTTTTATTTTTCTTTATTTATAAAATAAATTTTATAAATGCTGCAAACTTCAAAGGAAATTATGTATTTAATAACTTTTATGTGTTTTTTAAACTAACAAATGGTTATCAATTTTATTTAAACGCACATCGAGAAAGCCGAAGTTATTAACAAATTGAAACCTAAATTAAAAGTGATAAAAAAGTGGTGGTATGTATGCTTCCCACTTCCTTCGAAAGGGTTAGTTGCTAACAAAAGTAAGCATTTGTTAGGACTATTTTAATAATAATTTCACTAAAATTGTTTACCTTACTCGGAAAAGAGAAAATACTGGTAGTATTAAAATGATATCATTTCTAGCTTGTTTTCAAGAGAAGATGGACGGAAAAGATGATGGTAGCTTCAGTTTAACTTGTTTAAGGGCATCTCTTGTTCAAACTATTCAACCGTATATTCAAAATATTCAGTAATATCTATATTACTCTTTCTCAGGAAATTTTCTTATTAACAAAAAACTGGGCACCCTATCCCACACATCATGAAAATATTTACGGACAGTGAATAAAAACATTTTGTGTTAAGCAACATTTTGGTAGCTTTGTCAAAAAGAAACCAAGCAATTTGCTTGATAAATAAAACATTTTGCATTACAGTAGATTTAGATATGAGAATTTATGTACAGGCATGATTTGAAAATATACGTTGCTCTCAGGAAATAAGCAGCTTTATTGTAAAAAAAAATCTCGGTATTAACAGAAATTTATTGTTTCTCAAAAAAATACTAGAATGAAATACCTTTCGTACCAGGTAAAATGGCATGAAAATCCAGATTGAACTAAACTAAACTCAGTGGCGCGACAGCCCATCGAGGGCTAAAGCCTACTGTGCCCATCTCAGTTTTCTTAACCATGGGCTCTGGGGTGCAGGAGCAGATGTTCCGGGCAGGTGGTCAGCCGAACACGGAACCCGCAGTGTTTAGTTCCCAAGCATGCTTGGTACTCATTCATCGACCCACTGAAGGGATGAAAGGCTGAGTCAACCTTGCCCGGCTCCAGGATCGAACCAGGGACCTGTGGCACGACAGCGCGAAGCGCTACCTCTCAGCCGCCAGGCGTCTAGATTGAGGTTTCAGAAAAATCTAGAATCTAGATAATCTAGATTCTAGAATTTAAAAAATATAGATACTAGAATACAGATTGAAGTTTCAAAGAAATTTGAAAATTCTGAATACATAAAAAATTTTATAGCTCACTATTCAAAAAAATTTTCATCATTAACAAATTAATTAATAAAATTTATTTGATTTATCCAAATTTCCCATTGTATTACATATCTGTCTTTGAGAAAGAATGTGAACGAATTATAGTAGTTTAACCAATCATTCAAAAGGTATGAAGAGAAATGTGACACATTAAAACAACATTAGAGTAATAAATTTTTGAGTCGTTATAGTGCTCAAATTATAAAAACCACCACTTTGTCTACCCTTTCCCTTATATTGGGGGTAATAAATCCGAATTCGATGATAAAAGAGTATGATTCCTCAACAAAAAAAATTCGTTTTTTGGTCAAAATAAGCATATCCAGAAAACGTTTGAGCTAACTGTTATATAAATATTAAGAGATTTCGTTGCGATTTTATCAGAGCACTTTACAGAATGAAAATCCGACTTGCCGTTTTAAAGTTATTATTATTTTTCTTAAATTTTAAAATTTTGACTACCCCCTATTTTGGCGGTGAAAAATCTGAAATGAATAAAAAAGAAAAGTTGTTCAGAAAAATAGCGTTTTTTGTTCGAAATAAGGATAAGAATCGATTTTTTATTATGACCTCACCATTATATTTCTACAAAAGTTATTAACTGTTTCGATTTCTTTGCAAAACTGGCTGCTTAATTAATTATTTTCATTTGGAATTTTTAAACACCCTATATAGTCTTGAAATGTAACTTTTACGAAAACATTTCCCTACATTAAACTTTTTGAGGAAATTCTCGCATCTGAAGGAAGACAGTTTTATGAATTCCCTTTTAATACTTTTTCTCCCATCAATGTTGAGAGCGGGTTGTTAACGCGGGAGTTCTTTAAAACGGTTCACTGGCTTTTCCAAAGCTTAGAAGAAAGAACCCAGTTGGTTGAAGAAAAACAATTGGTTCGAACGTATGTTAATCCCATTAATTCGGGGGGACATGAGGGGGCTGCAGAAAAGAGGGGGGAGAGCCAGGGAGAGAAGTCTTCTCGGATAAAGGATGATGGATGAGGAACTACGATGAGGACGATGATCAATAGCGTCAGGAATTGTTCCCACCGAGTTCATGCACATGCTTGCTAAGGCTTTTTCGCGAAAAATCGTCTCGCCCGTTTTCACGCTTTCCCGGGTATATACATGGGGCAGTTTTTTTTTTTTTTCCTTCGCCAGAAAAACCTCCAGATTGTTTCGGGCAAAGTGTTGCAAAGCGGGTAAAACATTTCCAGGCAGAAGAGAAAAAAAATAGAAGCTGGGTAGAAGGAATTGAAAATTTGTTTCGCCGTGGTTTGATTTTAATCGCCTTCCCACCCCCAAAATCTGCCTATCCCCTTTTCTTACAAAAGAATCCTCTTTCTGTATTTTAGACCGTCCCTGTGCCAGTCTGCATTAAAAAATTGCTGTCATATATTCCAAAACTTAGTTTGAGAAATGGTCTGTTTTGAGTTGTCCCACTTATCGAGGCGTAGTTTAGCAGGCGTGATAGAAAGATTGGGTAAGCCACAATATAAGCAGTAAGGCTTCTGATATAAGAAGAGATGAACGCCACAAAACGTATTGTATTGTAACCCTCGCTTGAAAGGTACTAAGTTTACGGTGTAATCACCATGAACTGTGAATTAGATAGCTACAATAATCCAGTGATATTGAATACTTTCTTTGAAAAAAAATTTTATGTGCCTTAGAATAGTTCATCCTACTGACTAAACAGCTATCGTTTAAAGAACATCTAGTGAAGAACAAATTTCATGATTAATGTTTCCCAAAATTTAAGTCTCTGAGAGCCTCTCTCACGGAAGCGTTATCGGAAGATTGGGTAATATGCAGTATGATATAAATAGCCATAAAATATAATGTCCATTACTCAATTGGTACTAAGTTTACGGTCTAATCATCATGAATTTGATAGTCACAATAATCCAGTGTTATTAAGTAGTTTCAAAGAAAAAGAAAAGTTCCTTAGAATTGTTCATCCAAAAAAGTGGCTAAAAAAAACTCTAGTGTAAAGAGAAGGACAGAGAATAAAAATTATCATGATAAACTATTTGCCATTAACATGTCCCCATCTAATGTGAAAAAGAAAGCAACTAATGTGTGCTAAAAATGTTGCTTTTTTTCATGACTAACGGTTTTCAAAATTTATGTTTTAGTCACTGAAGGCCTCTAATAGGCAAGGAAGAACAGCAAATGTGTATTAAAAATGTTATTAATTACTAACGCTTACTAATATTTATGTTTTAAGTCACTAAAAACAACTAAACACTGTAAAAAAAAACAATAATTGAGTGTTAAAACTGTAGTTTTTTCATGACTAACATTTACCAAAATTTATGTAAGGTCATAAATAGGATGAAACATTCTGTAAATACTTGTATAAAATGGTTTCATACCTGCCAACTCTTCCGGATTTTCAGGAAGATTTTATTTTCATATTTAAAGTGGTAGCAATGCTCAGGTTATTCCAATTAACTTTTTGAATTATAATGATAATTATAAATGAGTTTCACCACCACTACATATAAATAATTACAATAAATATATAAAAGCATAATAATCCTTTGCGCAAGCGAATTTCAACGGGATCAAATTATAAATATATCTTTGAGTCAGATAGTTTTTCGTTTATTGTTTTGCAACCACTCTGAAAATCCTTTCTCGGAAAGAGTGAAAGTTGGCATGTATGTGGTTTTATAGACTCATGATTTGGAGTACTGTAGTCGACGAGCATATTATAAGTTCAGTAATTTCTCTTTAGTGTAGTTTTATTTAATTTTAGTACTTTTCTAAAATATTTTATTTATTTTTTTAGCTGTCAAACCAGACTACAATGGCTACAACTCAACTACTTCAAACAGCAATGATCCGAATGGAGGACCAGGAACGGGACGAACGAATTTCACGACGAAACAGTTGACAGAACTCGAAAAAGAATTTCATTTTAACAAATACCTAACAAGAGCTAGGCGAATTGAAATTGCTACTGCTCTTCATTTAAATGAGACACAAGTTAAAATTTGGTTTCAAAACAGACGAATGAAACAAAAGAAACGAATTAAAGAAGGCCAGATTCCAGCTGATCTCTCCAGTTCTGGAGGAGAAACTGGTTCCTCACCTCCAGTTTGTCCTATTAATTCTGGTACAGGATCAGTTAGCTCACCTAGTAGTGTTGTTCCTTCAGTCTCTGCAATAACTAGTGGGCCACTAACGTCTCCAGACATCAAACCTGTGTCATAGAATGTTTAATCTGTTAAATCTCCATTCAGTGCTCAAAAGTCCTATTAAAAGGGATCCTTTATGTTCTTTAAATCAGTGCTTGATAATAACTATGGACACTGTACTTGACAGGCATAGAAATGACAATTCTTTAAGTGAATACAATTGGTTGATGTATTTCGAAAAATGAGGGATAACATTGAAATGTGATAACATTTCAAGCTCAAAATTGCTTGAAATTTACTTTTGAAATTCAATTCTCGGTATGTGTTGTTAATTTATTTTTGATTACATTGTTTTGATAATGCTCTATTTGAAACTCTATTAGACAAAAATTTATTTTACAGCTTCAGACTTTAAATAGAAGTTTTAGCGAGTTTATTTTCGCCTCATTTTTTAAAAAGGTCAATTCATAAATTCCTATTATCTTTTCATAAACTTCAAATTAATAAACAAATGTTAAAGGAAAATAGAATTTTTAACTTCAATTTTACTTTTTTTTGTTGTTCTTTTTAAAAAAATTCAGCTTTCTTCTTCATAGAAAAAGTTTTCCACGCACTTAGTGCGTCATTATGAAAATCTTATAGTATTAACTTAGTTTTTGAAAAAAATTAAAACTTTAAAGACAATGAAGCTTTAAAATTGAAAGTTTAAATTAGATATTCTATACTTAATTAATTTCATTTCTTTTTAGCAACAAGTTTTTACTTTTTTAATACAACAGCTCCTGACTGTTCCGACTTTTCCGGAATATTTTTCTAAATCATTTAAAGTGGTAATGAAGTAAAATTTTCTCAATTAATTAGCACTTAACCTCTTCGTGACGGGAGAGTCATATATGCATTCTCAGGATGGCTACAATCAGGGTAAAAAAATAAAACTGGAAGGCAAAGTGTTTCTATAGCAGTTTATTTGGGGAAGGAGAAATAATAATTTGATTTACTTAATATATCATTTCTTAATTCGAAATAACAATTATATAGTTACACTTTGAACTATCATTAATAAGATATGTTTGAATTAAAGTAAAAGCAAAAACAAGACTGTTAATTTATAAAAAAATAAGCCTGGTCCAAACTTATGCTACCACTTTTTATTTTTAATTTTTTTCCATTTTGATTCTGGTTCCGTACGAATACATGTATGACTCGCCCATCTCGAAAAGGTTAATCGCATCAACTTATTTCCAACAAGTCTTTTATATATATATAAATAACTTATAAATAACTTATGCGTCAAAATCATTTTAAATTTAAAAGTAAATATTGAAATATAAATTTTGCTATCATTAGAAAAACTATCAGAAATAAAGCAGAAAATTTAGTATCTCTTAATAAAAATTTTCTTCATTGAACTTTATTAACCCTTTCGCGCCGACTGTCACAAATACGTGACAGCAAAAAACCGTATCAATCAGGGTAAGAAGATAAAACTGGTAATCAAAGTATTTCTTTAGCAGGTTATTTGTGGGCGGAGTTATAATTTTTTGATTTATTTAATTCACCATTACTTTGTTCAAAATAAAACTATTTAGTTATACTTTGAATTAACATTGATTATATATATGATTAAACTAACAATAATTAAAATAAAAGCAAAGTAAGTCTGTCAAATTAGTAACGACTACATTTAAGTTACCGTTTTTTATTTAATTGCAACTTGAATCTGATTTTGTACGAATGCGTTTTTGAATCACCCGTCCCCAAGGGGTTAAGGAGCTTAATTTGCTGAAGAAATAAGTGTACTGACAATTTTACAAATAATGAAATTCCCTCTAATTACTTTATTTCATTTTACGTCACCTTTTCGTTTATTTAATTCGCACTTACATTTAAAATGAATTGCTATTTTATTATTTTAGACATCTCTAACCTTATGAGGAAAAGTGTGGATATGAATGTTTTGCTTCCGTTAAACAAAAGTCTGAAATAAAATAATTTTGCTACCAGCAATTTATTTTTGTATGTAGGAGTTTATAATTGCGTCACTAAAGTAATTATCCACTGTTCCTAGTTTAATTTCAAGATGAATGGGAAAAGGGCTGTAAGGCATCAGACGCCCAGTTCCACTACAACGAACGAACAAACGAAATAATCCACTGCAGTGACAAAAAAATTTACCCCGTGTACTCCAAATCTAAAATCCCTAGCTAATATTTCAGTACTAAAGGTGGTAGATACGTTGAGCGAAAAAACATATTTATCTACTTCTAAAAAAATATATATATATATATAAAACTATAACTTAACTACATTATATCCGAAAACTGCGTTAATTTGCGCGAATGTCTCAAAGCAGTGGATAGTTAAATGCTCTAAATGTGCCAAGAATTGCGCAGCACTTATGCAATTCACTTTGCCGTAATTCTTTAGAGCTAACTTAAATAAATAAGCGTTTTTATTGTTTATTTTTTTAAAAAATTTTTTTCACCTTCTATAATCAGATCACCGATTTTCAATCTAAGTTTTTAAGTTTAGTTTTTATTATTTATATGCTGCAGAGGAAAATATTACATATCAGCTAACTTTTACGTTTATCTGAAAAGCTATTTTTTAAAATTTTGGAAAAATTACATTTTGATTAATGGAGCTTTTTAACACCTTTTTATTCATTATTATTTTATTTAATAATGGTGGGAAAAAATTTGAATTGTAAGGTATACAAATTTTTGCATCATTTTAAACAATACAATTTTGCATGGCAAAATGTAAAATTTGAACAAAATCGGTTGATTAATTCAGGAGAAATTGAATTTCTAAAATTTCAGATATTTAACCCTTTCGCGCCGACTGTCACAAATACGTGACAGCAAAAAACCGTATCAATCAGGGTAAGAAGATAAAACTGGTATTCAAAGTATTTCTTTAGCAGTTTATTTGTGGGCGGAGTTATAATTTTTTGATTTATTTAATTCACCATTACTTTGTTCAAAATAAAACTATTTAGTTATACTTTGAATTATCATTGATTATATATATGATTAAACTAACAATAATTGAAATAAAAGCAAAGTAAGTCTGTAAAATTAGTAACGACTACATTTAAGTTACCATTTTTTATTTAATTGCAACTTGATTCTGATTTTGTACGAATGCTTTTCTGAATCACCCGTCCCCAAGGGGTTAAAGTTCGATTCCTCAGAAACTATTAGACAAATTTTGCTCAAATTTTGTATTTTGCCAAGTAAAATTATATTCTTTAAAATAATGTAAAAAAATTGCGTACCTTACAATTCAAAATTTTTTCGAACATTATTAAACAAAATAATAAAAAATAAAATAATAAAAATAAAATAATTAGAAATAAAATAATAAAAAGTAATAAATATTCACTGAAAGTTATATTTTGCATGTGATTATATCTTTGGATAAACGAATTTTATAATTGTGTGCAAAATGTTTTCAATCAAATAAAAAAGTTTTTGAGATATATCGAAATGTGCAAAAACTAAAATTAGCATTTAAGGGTTCAAACTTTGGAGTACTCTCTTGTCCAAACTATGGGGACTCTATTTCTCAGATTGAGGCTACCCCTAAGTTTTGGGGATCAGAAATCCGAATCCGACAAAAAAAATGGTATGTTTATTCAGGGAAAGTGCGCTTTTGTGACTGATTTCGTAACTTAAAATATCGTCTGCACTTGTTAATAAGCATATTTGGAGGCACCCCCTTGAGCCATTAAGATTGAGTCCCAGAACGTGAAGGTCCAATCATTAGATCAAAAGTTATTCAGGGTGATCCTTTTTCTTTCGCACTGTACATTTAAGGGTAAATGCTCTACAACTTTTTTTTTTCTTCTATAAAGGCACCTTTTACATCTTTGTATAATGTTCTTTGGCGGACAAAATTTATCGTTAGATGAAATGAAACATAAATGCAAACTCTCAGAACTTTTGGGGGGATTGTATATTTCGATATAAAATGATAGCAAAATTAATATTTTAATATTTTTGTCTTGATTTAATGAAGTTGATATTAAGTTATCGTGGGTTTTTCTACCACAACATATATATAATTTAAACAAATATAAATCATTACAAGTATATTAAGCTTATAATATATGAATAAAATATTTAAGGTGTTTAAGTCATTCTTGCACATTTTATTAATTTATCAAACTATATATGGTATGATTCAAGAAAAACATTGTTTCTAAAATTATATCTTTTCTAATTCAACTAAACATTTGAATTCAGCAATAAAAAAAATTGGTTGATGTTTAAAGATGTGAAATAAAGTATATTGTTACTCCTAAAAAACCATATTTAACGTGTGATATGGTTAATGTAGCAGAAATTGTAAAATTATTTTAAGATTTACAGTATTGTTTGCACCGTTTTTTTTTTCTAATGGTGCATTGTTATGTTTTACTTTATATTGTTGACAAAATACTCAAATTTAATTTCATTTGCAAATAGTGAGAAATTCAGCAAAAAATTATGTTGAATGTATAGTGTATATCAAGCTGAAAAAATTTAATTATTCGGTAATTTTGAATTTATATAAATTTTAATGACGAAAATTTATACAAATGATTGTGTTGATTTTTATGATTTACGCGTTAAATGAACTATTATAAAGGCTTAAAATCAAATTCGAAGTAATATAGTTTTCTTGAATTAAATTAGTCAAAAAATATTGATAAGACGCAATCATCGTTCTAGCTCTTAAATTTTAGAAAATGACGAAACGGCAAAATATGTCTCTTAATTTACAACAACTACTACTATATTTTTCGGTCTATCTATTACAAAAAATATTGTAGTCTATTTAAGCATTAACTTTCGAAATCCTTTTCTTATGTAAATCAACGTTACAAAACAACATGAATATCTCTTGAATTCTCATACTGAAATATTAGTATTATAATTTTTTCTTTTATTTTCATAAATGGTAATCCTTTTGCACTCCAAGGTTGCCTCTCACGCGCAGCCCATAAATTACCTACAACTTTAATTACTAAAATTTCTGCCTCATAATATTTAGTAACCACTTTATTTAGTGGTTTATGTATTTTATGGTAAATGTTTGTCTTCTAATCTCTTAGTGATAGCGTCCGGTTCCTTAGACGTTTAAAAAATAACGAGTGCAAAGGGTTAACGAACTATTATTTACATTTAAGGAAATTCAAGAACTTCCAATTAAAATTTATAAATTTTAATATCTAACCAAGTATAACCTAAAAAGTATTTAAAATTATAAAAATTTAATCTATAACAGTATCAAAAATATGTGAGTAAAATAAAACACCTATTAAATTTGCAGGATTACTATTATTAACTTTTAAATAAAACCTGAGATTTTGTTAATTCACTTAAAATAATGTGAGGACTAAAAATAAAGTAGTTTTATTCTTCTTATTTTTACTCTTAAATTTTGTAGGTAAGCCCTGTCTCATACCTGCCTATTAGCTTGGGAAGATTTTACTGAACAATAACAAATAAATTCCAAAAAAATCGGAAGAATTTTAAAAAATTAAGCTACTTCGCCATCACATAAAAGCATCACAATCTAATAGATTTTATATTCATATATTTTAATTTTTCATTTGTTATGCAACTAGAAAAACCAAGGGTTAAATATTGATGTTGTTGCCGATTACCCAAACAATCGTACATTTTATCAGTTATGCATACTTTTTACTTAATTTAAGCGGTCAGCTTTACATTGAATAACTTGAAAAGGCACAAAAAAATTTACATTTTAAATCAATAAAAAATCTAGTTATTTTTGTATAATTTATTTTTTCAATTGATTTTAACTTGAGTTTGATTCAATGAATTTTTAAAAAATAAATGTAGTGTAAACCATCAAGATTTCAAACTTAAATTGTCAATTTTTTGAAAAATTGAAACAAAATATTGTTTCATTTTGCTAGTAGAAAGATTTTCGTTAAAATTAATAATGATGTAATATGGTTCTGTAAATTTATCAACCTTTATAAGTACCAGTTCTATAACTTTTCCTTTTAGTTTCTTCTAAGATTTCTAATTTTCAAACTTTTAAAAAAAGTTTACATTAATTTAAAAAATAACTGTTGCAATTAAAATATGGTGTGATCTGTTTAAGAGAATTTTTAAGCATGCAATTTGTTTTTTCTATAAGAATATTATGCGAAATATGCTTATAAACAGTACCCTTTTGAGGTAAGTAAAACGAATTCCTTAAAATAATATTTTTATTAAGGCTGAGTTATTTTTGTTATTAATAGTTTCTAAATATTTCTCACGCTAAAAGAATATTTCTAAATTGAAATGCAATGTTATTTTGAAAAGCTCATAAAACTACTTAATTCAAACTCAGGAATTCCCTCTGTAATGTCTTTCAAATACATTTAAGCATAAAAGTTTCAACTTTTCTGAAATATAAAACTCAAATGCCAACGTTATATATAAGAACTATAGAATATTTCTTCATTTAGAATGAATCATTCATTAGAATTACTCCGAAGTGTACAAAAGAACAGATACTATCATTCTTATTTAAAATCTAAGGTTTTAATTTCATGGTACTTGCCAAACTAACGCAAAAAGTAAGATCAGAACCAAAAAACGCTGTAATTTTTACCGATGCGCTTTGATAATAACTTTTGGTAAAATTAACAAGAATATGGTTTTATTATCATTCTGTATGGTATGGAATGTGGTGAAATTTGATAATTTTATCACGGTACCTTAGAGCATGGCATAAAGCAATTTATTTGGTTAAATTTACTTTTCAGTTTTGTATTTTTACTACATAAAATATGGGTTAATAAGAACTATAATTTTGGAAACCGAAACCGGTTAACATATGAATGAAAAAAATTATAAAATGAATAGTTAAAATACCGTATATTTTGGTTCTATTGCAAAAATTATGGGTTTATTTTTTACCAGAAATGTCATTATCATACAAGCACGGTAAATTATAAAGAATATTTCACTCCGAGTATAAATAAATAATAATTTCAATTAAAGAAAAAAGATTGATGAATTAAGTTTAAATTTATGATTATTTAAGGGGTATTATATTTTTCCAATGCTTTCAATCATATTATTTTTTTAAAAAATAAAACATTGATTCATAAATATTGAACTATCAAAAATGCAAAATCTTTCTTTTTAATGTAAAATCTCATATTTCTTTATTTTTAATCTTATTATCATTAAAGAAAAGGAAAAAAAATGTTTTACCATTTGCACTGAACATTTTCTTGAAATGTCGCATCTAGCAATTACTTTTATAACTCTTATTTAACTAAACTAAAGTCACTAATTTTTATAAATATGATAGTACAAAGTGTGCTGCTTTTCTCTAAAAAATAAAATTAAATAAATATTTATTGTTTGTTTTTGATGATATTTTTGTTATTTTTATTTTATTAGAAATATTATCATGCTTTCATTATCTATTGGTGATGAATTATTTTAGCATTAGTAGTCCCTGCCTATTTTGCGTAGGTTTTTTAGAATTAGTTTTGTTTATGTATGCAAAATGTACTTTTGCAAGAATTATTGAACATTTGTTCAAGTATTATGAATCCGAATTATGTAAATAGTTATTTGTTTTTATGTTTGTATTATTAAGTGCTTTACACTTTTTATTAAGTAACTGATTAAAGTATTAAAGTTATATTCCGGATAATATTTTCAACAATTTTATATTACATACACTGAATAATTTTACCGCACAAAAAAAAAATGTGCTACTTGTTATAATTTGCTTTTCAATTATCACGCTTATAATTTAATTTTTAATCAGTTACTTCCAGATTTATTAAGTTATTGATTATTTTAGTCAAAGTTGTGTAAAACCAAATATGTGTTTTAAGTGATTGTGTACTACAGTTTATTATATGAGTTTCGAACGGCTGAATATCTACGAATTTTACTGAATTACACGAACGTAAAATACTTTAAACAACTATTATTTGTAGAAGTACTAGCTGATGGATTAAAAATTATGTGCTAATATCTTCGAATTTGGCAAACAATTCATTATTATTAATTTTTTCAATGTTTATATTCAATATATACCCTTACACAACAATGTCATTTATAAATTTCAAAATTGATAATTTTATGATAGTCAAGCAAACAAAATATCATTTATTTTAAAATAGCTGCTTTTAAACACATGATACGCCAAGGGAAATTTATATATGCATGCATATATTATTAACACATAACACTGGTTTTAAAAGTTCATTAAATGACTTCTAAATATTTTATTCGGACATTTAAAAAAATTAAAACTAAGTTGTTTTTTGTAATTTACGTTTAAAAAAATGACTTAATACATAATCTGATACGTTGAATAGAATAAACTTCAACTCTCTTATTGTTTAAGAATTATATGATATTATACAAACTTTTATCAGCATGGAGAAATTTTTGATGTACTGTACTTATGTTATTCAACTATATGAACCTTTTTCTTTAAAAAAATTATTCAAACAAAAAATAATGTTATATTTTCCAAATTATAATTTATTTGTAAACAAAATAAATTCCTACCTATTATTTTGCGTTTTTAAATTATTTCAAAGCTGAAATGCAGCTTAAACTGAATAATGAAATTCCAATGGTATATTTATTGAAGAGAAATTCAACTAACTTTATTCTAAATGTATAAAACATTAAAACAAATAGAAAAAATGTTTTGATGTTTACTGTATAAAACCTAAAACATTAAAACATTTTTTCTTTTTTTTACAAGGTGCAGCAAAGAAACCAGACAAACAATTTTTTATATAGTTTCATCAAAAATAAATAAATTAACAAAGTATAGAGAATAATAATTAGAGTAGACTTTATAAGAATTTAATTGGTTTGAAGCCTTTTGTAGCCATGCAAAGGTTTGCTGAAATTTTCAGCAATGGGCCGCAAATCTTCTTATTCCCACGATTCCTCTAGAGTTGAAACTTTAGTCTGCAACGATGCTTAAATGATACCTTACAACAATACTTACAAACCTTTGTGTGCATACAGAACCTTTGTTCAAGTAACTCTAAAATAGCAGATATTTTGCTTGACATTGTTAAAATCCAATAAACTAAGAGATATGTTATAAAATATTTTATAATTAAAAAGAGACACAAAAAGAAATGAATATACATATTAAAAAGAAATTAGTTAGCTTCTATTTTACAATGCAATAATTTTGTCTGAATGTTTGGCCTCATCCTGCATTTGTTTACTTTGGTACGCATTTTTGTTATTTAAACAATAATGATTGTTCAGTTATAGTATTTATGAATTTTTTCAATTTACTTCACGCACATTTTTTCCGCAAATATTTAGAGGAATTCTCCCCTTGTAAATTTAACCGTTTCCTCCAACCATTTTTTTAATATTGTATTGTTTCTATTGCTTTATTAAATGTAAGGAACTGAAACAAGCACCATATATCACTGTAAAACAGTTCTGTATTTTGTAACAAACGTTGCTAGCACTGCCATCAGCTGATGTACAATTTGTAAATTTGATGTTTTAAACAATGCCGTAAACATTACACTAGACTGATGTTAATTTCACAAGGTGATATTTTTTTAAAGTGCTGTGAACAATACAGCAAGTCGGTTTCACAAGGTGCTGTCTCTGACAATGTTGTGAATATTACAGCAGACTGCAGTCAATTCCACGCGGTGCTATTTTTAACAGTGTTCCTCTCTGTTAATAGCAGTAACTTGTGATTAGTCTACTGCAATATTTATAGTATTGTTTAAATCTGATATTTATAGCATTCTAAAATCTTAATTTTTTTAAAAAACTCTTTGAATTCAACGAAATTTAGATGAACTTAAATGTATTATCATCCATTGCCACAGTTGCTAATATGATATTTGACTAAAATCTGGACATTTCTCTTGTCAGAAAGGGTTCAATTTTGACATGCGAAAAATCTCAAGCAGAACTTGGCAAATTATCAATCAAAGCAGAATATTTTGTTTTCTCTGAGTAAAATTATGATGAAAACAAATCATACTGATATAAAATATCACACCCGAATTTTTCAGAGGTTATAAGGAATGTGATTACAAAAAATTTTCATTCATAACATAATTCATTGCATGGGTATGTAAATGTAATCTTTATTAAAATTTAATATATTTCAAATAAAATGTTTAATACAGAAAAGAAAATATAACTGAAATGTCTAACTTTAATGGTATACTTTTTGTACAGATGCATAAACTTCAACTCTACTGTATTGTAAAATATAATTCAGTTAGTTTTTGTACAGAAATGTTTATTGGCCCAAACTACTTACATCACTGAAGTATTCCCTCCAGTATGTAAAATCATTTTTAAAAGCCTTATGGTAAAGAATATTACTCTAATATTTTCTTGAAAATAAAAAACCGTTGCTGTTGTTTTGTTACATTCATTTGTGTGTATTTTTTTTTCTTTAACAAAGAACCTATTACACTGGGGAAGAAATTTTCTGTGTTCGGTTGCATGAGAACGTACGTAGTTGCATGAGAGCGTACGTTGCGTATGGAATGATGGGTAGAAGGCAATCATATATTTCAGTTTATAATGCGAAACATTAAAATCATATATTTTTTTATGTTTTATTTTCAAAAGAGAAGACAAGAGTATATGTTTGTATATAGACGCAGGGTTGCTAACTGCTACGTTTGAGCCACGGTAGCTCAGGGTAGCTCAAGTGTTCACCTTCCAATGAGGAGACCCAGGTTCGAATCCTAAGGTTGATAGGACCTCTTCTCCAAGCTCTCTCCGACCACAGTGCTGACGTAAAATATCCTCAGTGGAAGACGTATCAGGGGTAAAAATATCCTTGCCGTCGATCAAACCATGAGAGGATTTCGCGACTTTTCTCTCCATATAACGCAAATGTGGGTCAGTTCCATAAAAAAGTACTCCAAGAATTTTAATTTATCGCAATGGCTGATCCAGGAGTTTCCTTGTCTTCGGGATTGGATTCAAAATTGCAAGGTAACGGAGGTGAACATTGGTAGTCGTAAACCCGAAATTGGGTCGACTGTTCTAAGACGATTATAAAATAACAGCGATTAATTATAAAGTGTTGAATATGGACTTTTATATTAACCTTAAGAGAATGTAGCTACCATTCTTTTTTCCTTCAGTGATAACACACTGTTGACAGTGAGAAAAGAAATGGACCAAAACTTTTGATCTAATGAACAGATCTGCTGAAAAAACCTGGCCGCCGTCTAACAATGGATGTACAGGGCACAAAACAGAACACTCGAAATAACTTTTGATCTAATGATCGGGTCTTCACGTTCTAGGACTCGAGAGGGTGATCTCAATAATACTAATTAATGAGTGCAGACGATATTTTAAGTTGCGATATCAGACATAAAACGTACTTTCTCTGAGTAAGCGTACCTTTTTTTGGCGAATTCGGGTTTTTGACTATCAAAATATAGATGGTAGCCGCAATCTGGAAAATAGGGTCCCCATAGTTTGATCAGAAGAACGGTTCAAAGTTTGGACCACTTAATGTCCATTTTATTTCTTTCGTATTTTGCCATATCTCGAGAACTCGAGATATCTCAAGTGCATTAAAAACATTTTGCACACATTTATAAAACATATATATGGATTTTATGCAAAGATAGAATTCATGCAAAGTATAACTTTTAGTAAATATGTATCACTTTTTATCACAGTCAAAAATCTGTTGAATTGTTAAGTATACAATTTCTTGTATTATTTAGATGGTTATAGTTTTAAATTGAAGAAATACGAAATTTGAGCGAAATCGATTGAGTCGTTCCTGAGAAATTGAATTTTGAAAAAGTCGTAATTTTAAAATTTGATTTCTCGGGAACCTCGGGATTTAGCTCAAATTTCACATTTTGCTATGTAAAATTACGTTCTTTGAAATGAAATTGTATTTCAAAATTTTTTAACTATCATTAAATAAGATATTAAAAAATGATAAGTATTTACTAAAAGTTACTTTTTGCATAGAATTATCTTTGGAAAAACATGTTTCATAATTGCGAGCTAATAATTTTTCAATTCGATTAAAAAGTTGACGCAATACGCAAAAAGTAAAATTCGCATTAAGGTGTCATAACTTGTCTCCTGACTGAACTATTGGGTTCATCTTTCCCAGATTGCAGCTACCTCCTACGTTTTTTTGGGGAGTCAGAAATCCAAATCCGTCGAAAAAAAGGTATGTTTATTCAGAGAAGGTACGTTTTTGTGACTGATTTCGCAATTTAAGATATCGTGTGCACTAATTAATTAGCATATTTGAGGTCACACCTTCGAACTATTAAGAATGAGTCCTAGAACATGAAGATAAGATCAAAAGTTATTCAGGGTGGTCCATTTTTGATTTTGGGCACTTTACATCCTAATAATGAAGCACTTGGGTTGCCGATTTTTCTTGAATTCAAAATGAATTATACCTTTGAAATGAATACAATTTGACACCTCTGACGCCTAATAACATAACTATCAAAACAAATAACTGCATCAATCCCTCTGAAAATAACGTTTCCTCATGCTTCAACTTTAAACAGACATAGTTTAGAGCAAACATTTTATTTTTGATTCCGTTTCAGTTACTCAAGATAAGTGCTTGAAACATTCTTAAAAGCCACTGCCAGCTTACTTCAATGTCCAACCAAAATAGTGCTAAAATCCCTTGATGAATGGGATAAGGTGCCCAGAAAAAAATAAAATACTAGGACTAGGAAATAATTTGATTAAGCTGTTAGTGGCAATGAAGAAAGTGGTAGTACAGTTTTTACCAGTTTCTACCAGTATTTTGAGGTCCGCTAAATTAAATTAATGTTATTACTTTATATTGTTAATAGCTAGGTAACTAGAATAAATATTTTAAAGGGTTCACTCCTTTAAATATCAATCTCCTTCTTGGCACTGCAGTCAAGTTTTCATCGGAGTAAATATCAATGATAATAACAAAATAAGATATTCAAAAATAAAAATGTCTAGCATTTCTTATGATTGTCTCGTTACAGATATCACTTAAGCTTAAGAAGCCATTTTGGCCCAAATTGGGTTGACTGGTCAACGACGATTATAAAATGGATCTAAAAAGAGCCGTCCAAGGGATAGAAAGTTCACCTCGCAATAAAGTGACTGGGTTCGAATACCAGCAGTGACTGGATGATACAAATTCTGTTACCGACTCGTGCCGATCTCTGTGATGGCATAAAATATCCTCTGTGGAAAAATGATCATGGTTTAAAATCCCTAGTTGTCTGGCTAACCGTCGGAGGTTTTCGTGTCTTTCTTCTCCATGTAACGTAAATGTTAGTTGCTTCCATCAAAAAGTTCCCCACGAAGGGTAGTTTGTCTCAATGCTTGGTCCAGTAGTTCCCTTTTGTCTTCTGGGTTAGAATCAAATTTACAGGGCTTCGGAGTAGAGCATTGACAGTCGGAAATAAAATTGGGTCAATTAGAATTCGGTCATCTGTTTAATTCTAGTTACAAAATAAAATAAAATGGATTTAAAAGATTTACTCCAAGAATTGCAGGGCTGCCAACTATAGGGTAGCTACAAAATACTGTTACAAATATCGAATCATTTAATTGTACTGATATTAAATAGAAAATGGTAAAAACGAAAATATAATAAACACTATAAATGGAAATTTACCTTGAAAAAATTGTATTCCACCATCTTTATCGATTACTAAAGATTATCTCTTTCGTCCGATAGCCGCACGAATCATTTTGAGTAGTAATTTGCCCCATTCGCCCAATCAAGAAACTCTGAAAGTATCCTGTACTACTTAGCATTAACTTTAGACTCCCCAAACACATCAGGATTTAGATCCGGTGAAAAGGTGGTCAGGTTTATTTGCTCGATAAACTTCAAGCAACTGATAGGGTGCAAAGCCTGTGTTGTTTCAGCTCGGTGCGGTGGTGCAAAACCTTGCTGAAATAACCGATTCTCTTTTGTATACAATCTGTCAGCATGGGGCAATAAATGTGCAACCAATACTTCCTTTTCCAATATTCGAGTTTTACCCCTTTATCCATGAATTTCAGAGGAAATTTTTCATTATTTAACATGGCAGCCCAAACCATTGCAGAATTCATGTTTTGAAAGTAATTCAAACATTTGCCAGCTACGTAGCTTTTTACAAAATATATTACAGAGTGATAGAATATTAAAAACATTTGGCAACATTTACAGATTCTCATCTCGAGAAACCTGGAATAAAACTTTTTTAAATCATTTACACATAGTTGTGAGAAAATAACTTTAAATCAAATTTATACAAAGCAAAACTATTAAATATAAACTTAGCTACCACTGGAAGAAAAATTTTGTCCAAAGTTGCCCTGAAATTGTAGGTTTGTAGAAAATAAAGAAATTATCTTTCTTCTCTGTGAGCAAAAACTTTCCCAAATATTTTAAAATTTGGAAGTAGGCTTTTGCCCCTTACATAAAAACACAATTCTCTGTCTTTTTGTCTGTATACTAAAATAAAATATTGTCTCAGAAGTTTTAATTAAAAATAGAATGCATAAATTTCAATAGTAAATGTAACCATACAGACGCTATTTATGATTTCAGTAGCAGATAAAGTAGTTTTCTTTGGAATAAAGTTCTGTTATAATAACACAAGATTACAAAAGGCAAAAAAAAAAAAAAAAAAAAAAAAAACGCTTAGAATATGCCGACACACTATCTATCTTGAATATCAATGAAATGGCATGATTTGTATTCCAATTATAATGGCACAATACACACAGAAGAACATATTCACAAGTAATGGTTATATTTTATAAGCTGATAACTAACACATCCTGTTTCGATAAAGTTACTCTACGCATTGAGTAGGATTAGAACTAGTATTCATGTCACGTAATTTTTCACTGATTATTTTTTTTTTTTTTTTTTTTTGCAATTAATGACTCTTTTAACTGTTACTCATATTAAAACTAAGAAATACAATAATCATATGCAGGATTAGAATTATTATAGAAATGAAGTAATTTTTAATGAGAGCTCAAAATTTTTCCCTTTAATAAAATTTAAAAAAAAGAAAAACAATAAAAATCACTATAATAACCATTTAAACTGTTAAAAAAAATTTAATAACCATGTGCAATGTTAAATTTATTATTAAATTCGTGAATTTTTTATCTGATTTAAGGTATAGCATTAGATAAGTATTATAAAGCAGAGATGCCAACTGCTCCGGACAAGCTAAAGTAATTAAAAAAACGGTAAATAACAAAAAAACTAAGTTTTGCAAATATTTGACTATTTTTACTTGCTTTTTAAAACGTATAGCATGACATAAGTACAACAAAGTGATGAATTATATAAGCCTACGAATTATTTAGAAATAGTGGTGGGTAAAAATCTACTAAATTGAATTTATTAAACCAAGAATCACAGTTGATAAACTACTACTTTAAAATATATATTTGCTGTCCGGAGCAAGTTGGTATCTCTGCGTTACTATCACGGTTCTCAGCTGATGTTTTTTCAAATACAACGAATTTTTTACTTACAATTGAAGTTTTAATTCCATTTTGCTACCACTGGGAAAAGTCATTATGGAAGGGATTAAAAGTTGGCAGGTATGTTACAGTATAACTATGGTAAGTTAACTAGCATCCTCAGGAAACTGAAAAACTGGTAGCAAAATTTCTAGAAGAGCATTCAAAAATTTATCTCTTTACCTTTCCAATTATTAAGATAAAGAAAAACACCACTTTTATTTTAGAATTTCTTCGAGGGACTTCTATCCTTTGAATATTAAATTAGAAAAGTGAAGTAGTTAATTTTTAAAAATCTGTACAGAAATATTACTACCAGTTTTTTGAGGATGTTGGCCAGCTTACTTTGTTACTTGGACAGCTCTTTGAAACTGAACCCTTGTCTAATTGAAAAACAGCATGACCTAGAGAGGGCCAGCACAAAGATACAATCGGAGTAACTGCGTGTTTTGAACCCGCTACCTCCAAGCATGGTGAGACCACTCGGCAATGGAGGCCAAACGTGCCAGATTGTTTTTACAGGTAGAGATGCACGCTGCACTAAAAGGATATAAAAATTAGTAACTATTTTATGATGAATTATTGTAGGGGAAAAAATTCAATAAACAGTTTATCTAAAAGATAAACTGCTTATTGAAATTGAGAACTACAGACGTCCGTAATTAAAGCTCGATATACATTTTGAACCATTCTTAATGTGTTAGGATTCCAGGAAAACTACCATTTATGAGAAACTTTAACAAAGCACTAATTACCGACGTTTAAAGAAATAATTCTATTCTATAACTTTTATGCTCTTCCTGAAAAGTTTTTCTCTCGCGGTAGTGAAATGCTAAAAAAAGTTACAAATAGATTTTTTATTGACACTAACACTTAAGAACACTTAAAAGACAACAAAATAATTAGCTGGTATCCTACATGTATTTTTAAACTGTTAAAATACACTGGTAATTACAATCATGGTAAATCAAATTTATTAAAATAAGAATCGGATAATCCTCCTACTATATTAAATATAAAAATAAAATCTTCCGGAAAAAACAAGAGGAGTTGGCAGCTATGCTGCAATTCGCTGTTGAAACAGTACCTTATACCTGCTAACTTTGACGCTTTTTTCAAAAGTTTTTTCCCAGTAGTAATGAACCACCGAGTCACTGGAGGTTAGAATCTGGCTTTCAGCTAAAATTTAGTCAACACAACTCCTAGAAACACTTTTACAGGGCAAGCCATCCAATTACTACGTTTGTTCGTTCGTTCGTTGTAGTGGAACTGGGCGTCTGAGGCCTTACGGCACTTTACCCAGCCAATTACTACGTGTTTGGCAAAATATTTTATACAGTGGTACACATTTCAGAAATGAAGCTTTCTGAATTTCTGATAATTTTGCCAACATTTAAAAAGCCTCACCTCAAGAGAACTGGAACAAATAGGTGGTGCATATGAGTTCATTTATATCTGGTGGTGTGGAAAAGAAGTTTTTTTTGGTTAATGGCGGGCACTTGGGTCTATTTCCCATTGGCCTCAGAAATGCCAGAACGGCTACTCTCTACTCGTTACCCAGTGAGCGCCTATGGACAAGCCACGGTGGTGTAGCAGAAATGCCAACTGCTCCGGACAAGCCAAAACAATTAAAAAAACGGTAAATAACTACAAGGTATATTTTGCAAATATTTGACTACTCTTGCCTGCTTTTTAAAAGGTATAGCATACCTGCCAACTTTCAATCCCTTCCATTATCATTTTTCCCAGTGGTATTAAAATAGAATTAAATCTTCAATTTTAAGCAAACAAATACGTTGTAATTGAAAAAACTTAAGTTGACAACCATGATAGTAACGCATATTAATATATGTGCTTCATTTTTGTAAGAATAGTGGTGATCAAAATCATATAGAAATTAAGTTTATAAAAGAAAAAATAGTATATATTTACTACCATTTTAAATATGAAAATAAAATCTTCCGGAAAATCCGGAATAGTTGGCAGGTATGGTATAGAATGACGTAAGTATGTATAACTGGTGAATTATATAAGCCTACTAATTATTTAGAAATAGTGGTGGATAAAAATCTACTAAATTGAATTTATTAACCAAGAATCACAATTGATAAACTACCACTTTAAAATATATATTTGCTGTCCGGAACAAGTTGGCATCTCTGGTGTAACAGCGTCGCCCACGTCACACAACCACAAACCCGTTTATAGGGTGGGTCACATTCACACAATCCCACAGAAGAAAGGACATAGAACACAGAAAGATAGAAAGAAACATCCTATACCCTGAGCGGGATTCGAACCCACAATCAGGCCCGCTAACCACTCGGCCATTTGGTCGGTGGAAAAGAAGTTCAAATGAATGAAAAATAATACATTAAAATATAAACATAGTTACCACTAGAATAAATAATTACTGAAAACGTAGAAAGTTGGCAGCCTTGAAAGGGCTGCCAAATATTTATCTTTAAATAGTCAAATTCAATTTTAATGGCATTTATTTAAACAAGAATAAAAGGCGATTATTTAAATTTTGCTATCACCATAAATATTAAATCTTACAAAAAATTCGAAAGATTTAGCAGGGATGTTATCTAAGATATATATTAAGTCAAAAATCCTCAATTATCTACGAATATGAAATAGAGGTCAGAGAAATTCGGAGGATATGAACAGGATACAACACCCTAACCTTCAAATACTACGAAATTTCCGTAGTTTTAAAAAATGTTTTCTCTAGTGGTAACCAAGGTATTAATATTTTAATTGATTTAGTATGAATACAATCACATCCACCATTACCTACAAATAATTTTAGCAGTCATTCGGGTCCAGATAGAGTTAACAGAAACATAGTCTTAACCTGATTGTTGAACTCGGCGAAAGAGAATTAATTTTTATTTACTGGCAAAAACAATAAAAAAAAATATTAACGAAAAAGTTGCAGAAAAAACTTAATTATACTGCATGTTATTGACGATGAGGGCGTTTGAAACATACTGATTCCACAAGCATGAAATGGAAATTTAATTTTTGTTATTTATTGACATATCTTTAACGTTAATACTATAGAACAAGTCTTCATTTGCAGGTAATACAATAAATCTGAACAAAATACCTTGTAAAAAAATGTTATTATGCATGTCTTTATTGGAACCCACCGGTCTTTCATATGTAATAACCCAATTATTCCTTTTGTTAAGTTAACGTTAAAACTGTGCTTGGTAAAGACTGATTATTATAAACTGAATTACTAGTTAGAGATTTAATTCATGAATATCAGAATACAGCAAACTGGGATGATTTTCTAATCAAATATCGACCAATTCAGTTCTTATATATGAGTTTATTATTATTTTTTATTAATTATTTATTGTTTCCCTCGTGAAATTACATCGATGAAACATAGCTTTAAATATAATAGTTAAACATTGAGAAAAGGAACGAGTCATATTTACCGGCGAAAACAATGAAATTCATAAAAAAAAAATATATTGAAGAATGGATTGCAGAATAAACTTCATCACATTGCATGTTGTTGAAGATTAGCGATTCAGACGTTTAAAAAAAAATAATAATAATATAAAACGGAAATTCACATAATAAAAAATAAAAAAAATAGTATATAAAACGGAAATTCACATTTAATTTTTTTTTCTTCTGATTTACATAAATAAATAAATAAAACATATTTTTAAGTTTAATGCTAAATAAAAAGTATTTATTTACCGGTAATACAACAAAACTGAACAAGAAAAAAACTAACAAAGAATTTTCCGAACAAAATTTTTATACGTGTTTTTATTGTAAGCTCAGAAATGGCAACTGCCGCGGACGCCCCAAAATAATTTAAAAAACTGTATATAACTACAAAGTAAATTTTGCAAATATTTGACTATTTTTGCTTGCTTTTTAAAAGGTATAGCCTGACAAAATTACTGTAAAGTGGCGAATTTTATAAGCCTACGAATTATTTAAAAATAGTGTTGGATAAAAATCTACTAAATGGAATTTAGTATACAAAGAATCACAATTGATAAACTACCACTTTAAAATATATATTTGCTGTCCGGAGCAAGTTGGCATCTCTGTAAGCTATTGAAGCATATCAATCTATGCCCTCTTGTATATGAAATGTAATAAACCCAACGATTCTAAGCTACTTTTGTTAAGTTTAAATAAAAACTGTGTCTGGTAAGTATGTATTATTATATCCTCAACTACTAGTTAGAGATCTAATTCATTAATATTAGAACACAGCATATTAGAATACAGAATATTAGAATACTATGATGATTAGAATACTAAGAATAACAACATATTAGAATACTAAGATGATAATTCTTTTAAATATCTACATGTTTTCTTCTTATTCCTTTTTTTTTTAATTTTTTTTTTATGAAATTACATCTAGGAAACATAGCTTTAAATTAATAGTTAAATCTTGAGATAAGGAACAAATCATCATTTACTGGCAGAAACAACGAAATTCAATTTTAAAAAATATAGTGAAGAAAAAACTGCGTTCATTATATTGCATGTTATCGAAGATTAAAAACTCAGGCGTTTTAAACATAATAATCTCATATACATTTAATGGAAATTTACATTTTTCTTATTGATTTACATCAATAAAACTTATCTTTATTATTAGTATTATAGAACAAGTCTTCATTTGCCGATAATACAATTAAACTGAACAAAAAAAAAACTTATAAAAGAAATTGCCGAACAAATTTTATTATACGTGTCCCTATTGTAAGCTATTGAAGCATCTGTGCCCTCCGGTATTTGAAATATAATAACCCAACAATTCCTTTTGTTAAGTTTACATAAAAACTTGTTATTATATTCTCAACTACTAGTTATAGATCTAATTCATGAATATTAGAATACAGAAAACTAGAATGATATTCTAATCAAATATCGACATGTTTTCTTCTAATTTATGCTGATGAATGTGTTTCATTTAAATGAATTACTTATTCTGTCGTTAGAGCACATTTTGTACAAGACAGGAGTTAAATAATATCCTCGACGTCAATAACTTTCTGGGAAATTTGATGCACTCTTGTACAATTCGTCCGGCTTATTTTCATTCTTCGTTCTATTTAAGCTGGAGGTGAAGCAATTACAAGATCGAGCGGCGCATTTAACCTATCCTTAGTAGAAGACTTTGGGAGAAGACTATTATTAACTCTTGAAGTCGTACCACATACAGGAGGGACAACCAATCAAGCCTTCTAGGTAACGCCCATACCAATCCTCTACCACACTTAGGCCAGTGGCCTTTGAGCAACTCATTTAAAATTCCAGTTCCTGAAAATTCCGTTTAGGTCTTTTTTTTTTTTTCGGGGATATTGCTAGTTGAAGTATTTTTTTTTTTTTTTTTTTAATTTGCGTTCGACATTTTACGCCATTTTTTTCTTCGTTGTATATAGTCATAGTAGTGATCTGGAACTGGGTACCTGGACCGCGAAGCTTTGGAGTTTGTATCAACATTGGGAGGTCAGCTGTCATTGTGGTTTCAAGTGCAGAGATACCAACTTGCTCTGGACAGGAAATATATATTTTAAAGTGGTAGTTTATCAATTGTGATTCTTGATTTAATAAATTCAATTTAGTAGATTTTTATCCACCACTATTTCTAAACAGTTCGTTGGCTTATATAATTCACCACTTTACAGTACTATACCTGTACCTTTGCTATGCCTTTTAAAAAGCAAGCAAAATAGTCCAATATTAGCAAATATTACTTTGTAGTTATTTTCCGTTTTTTTTTTTATTATTATTATTATTTTGTCGTGTACGGAGCAGTTGGCGTCTCTGCAAATGGCATATCAGGTAAGCCTTTGAATTATTCAGAAGTAGTGGTCAGTAAAATCCTTAAAAATGGAATTTACTTAACACTTTACCGACCGGCCGTCGATTAATCGACGTTTTGTTCTCAGCGCTTACCGACCGGTCGTCGATTAATCGACGTTTTGTTCTCATCGTATACCGACCGGCCGTCGATTATTCGACGTTTGCTCCCCAGCGCTTACCGACCGGTCGTCGATTAATCGACGTTTTGTTCTCATCGTATACCGACCGGCCGTAGATTATTCAGCGTTTGCTCCCCAGCGCTTACCGACCGGTCGTCGATTAATCGACTTTTGACCGATCTGTGGTGACTACGTTTTCCACCAATTCAGCATGCCCTGAAAAAAATTCAGCTGTCGTTTTCTCGAGTGCAGCTGGGTGCGACCAGATTTTCCTGCGAAAAGAGTCGGGATTTTTCATCGTGCAGCTGGGTGCGACTAGATTTTCCTGCGAGGAAAGTCGGGATTTTTTCATCGATATGAAGGCAGGGATGCCAACTGCTCCGCTTTCTGGAAAAGTTCTAATAAAGTGGTAGCAAAATATTTTGTAAGATTAGTTAGAGAAAGATAGTTACGCCTACTTTTTAATACAGTAACCAGTATATTGATGATTTAACGTTGCATTTTATATCATATTTGTAATTTTTGATATTTAGTGGTGAAGTCCGCGCGTCAGTCTAGGCCGAAACCGAGCCGGTGTCTCGGACGATCTGCAGCTGAACGGGCGGTGAAAGGGCATAGTATGTTCGAACCGCTACCGGTCGGTAAAGTGTTAACCAAGAATCATACATTAAAAGACTATCACTCAAAAATATTTATTCGCTGTCCAGAGTAAGTTGGCATCTCTGTTACTACGGAGTTCAAGAAACAACAGGAGTTGGACAAAACACTTCCAGACTAACTCTATATAAATAATCTTTCCTTTATTTTGGACTGAACTGTTGGCAGAATTTGAAAGAGCGTTTCGTTCAATCAACCCAATTGAGCGTAGGAAACTTCTTTCAATACCACTCTAATTTTTTTTTTAAAAAACATGCAAATTTAAATATTGCAATCTGAAAGGATGAATTGCCAACATAATGATGCACAATGCGAAATGTTTTCATACACTGTATACTATTTTCACGATGTATGGGTTAGGGGCCGCTGCGCGGCCCTGGCACCCAATTTGTTTTAAATAAAGAAGGAAAAGAAAGGATGAATTGACTCAAGGGACTTCCCCCGCAAATACCCCAACTTATCAGACTATATTTTATCTTCAACTCTTAAATTAACATTATACTCAGATATGACTGTAAATTTACAGAGGCTCCACAGCCAACACTCGAATCTTTTCTTTGCCAAAGATATTTAGTCTCAACCATTACACCAGTTCATCAGACGAAGGAGTGATGAGATGCTCGTTTCGCGGCAGGTACTCTGCTACACCATAAATCAAGTCACGAAAGGATGAAATCAAATTTCCTGGTATTAAAACTGGAAAGAAATTATTTTTATCTGCTAGCTTGTACTTCCAACAAGGAAAATGTTTCTTCGTTATAACATTCATGCTTCAATTTATCAACCTCGGTTTTGTTTTATAAGTTTCATAAGAAATGCTTCAAATCAATAATTCGAACACATGTGTATAAGAGATCTTATTTTGGCAGTTATATTTTTCACTTTTGACTCTTTTGAGGGATCACTGTAGTTGCGCGCATTTTAGAAATAAGAACCAGCTTTTTATCTCAAGCAAAAATAAAACATTTTTTGACATCATCTTTTAATTTTTCACTCATTGTTTCTTGCTTATAATATTTTGAGGTGCATCATTTCTCTGAGAATTTTATAAAAAGATCTGAGTAATAATAAAATATAAATAAATACATTTGAAGTGATGTAAATAAAAATTTCCCTTTCTCATAGTCTCAAAATAGTTACCCGCTAGTTAATGCTATAATGGTAATTCTTAGCATTTCCTAGATTGATTTCCTTTTGAAGAGAGAAATTATTTTTTTAAATAAATAAGTGCGAGAAGCTAATTTTACAATCCAACGACTTTTAATGACTCATCTTTCTTTTTTCTTTTTTTTTTTTTTTTTTCGGCTATAGTTGTTCCCAATTATCATGCAAGCTTTTGTTTCTTTTAAAATTTGTTACCTAAACTGGAAGTCAAGAATCGATTTTTTTTTAAATTTACTTATTTATTATAGAAAATGGCAAACAGGAGAGCAGGTTGTTAAAGGTTTTTGGATTGGAAAAATCACTCCCATCTGCTCCACGTTTATCAAATCATGGTACAGTGCTAAAAAATAAATTTTCATAAGTTTGTAGAAAAAAGGTGTAAAAAAAGCAAGCAGTAAACACTTTTCAATTTCACATATTATTTAGAGAAATAAATATTCGTAATCTGAACCTGAAATAGGTAAGTATATGAAAATCTTGAAATTTGCAGTTGCAACTGAGAAGGATCCTATCCTTAATGATCCAAGCATTATTTCAACTAAAGATGTGCTTGGTTCTTTAGAGAAAGCAATCAAACCAGGAGAACCTTTTTATTTTCTTTCAAATCGTAATTACATACCTTAACAAAATAAAGTACAATGCGCAAAATCGAAAATAGATCACCCTGAATAACGTGTGACCTAATGATCGGATCTTCTAGTTCGAGGCCTCAATCAGAGGTTCAAGGGGTGACTTAAACTATGCTAATTAGTTAGTGCAAACGATATTTTAAGTTACGAAATTAGATCCAAAAACGCACTTTCTCTGAACAGGCATACCTTTTCTTCCGACGGGATTCTGTTTGGATAAAATTTTCATGTAGATCAATTTTCGTTATGAAATTATATATAATGGTGGTCCTAAATTCATTGAATAACCGAGGCCTTTGTGTTACTAGCGTTATATTTTACAAACAGGAACCTTGATTTTAAAAACACTGATTAAAGACCGCAGCATCATTGCTTTGAAATTACCCTATTGTGAATTACTAATTTGTGTCAAAGAAAAAAGTGTGGGTAAAATTGCGGTCAACTTTTATAATATCAGGTTGGAAAAAAATAGACTTTCAATTATTTTTCTTCTATTGATTTGGTTTTTTACATTAATATGATTTGTGCTGTTGTTCGGCAAACTTAGTTTATTAATTTTTTTTCTCATTATAACGAGGTTAGATTATGTCATAAAAATAATTCACTCTACTGTTATGTAGTTCAAAATGTTATATTTTCGTATTTCCCAATTGTAGGTGTTAGAAAGTTTATATAATAATGCGCAATTAAAGTTTTTCCTTATTCCAAGTAAGTTGCTCAAAAATGTTCATCTGAGCTCATCAATAACTACAGTTGGTAATTTTAAAAAAGTTATAAAACAAATGAAAAACAGAATTGTCTCTATAACTTTTACTTAAATATGTGCTAAAAATGTATTTCTAAGCAGTAATTATCCAAAATAAGAGGGATTTCATGTTTTTAATGATCAAGGAATTGACCTATTTCTAAGAGTCCAAACATTCGAATTTCAGAATAAGAAAGGGTCCCTAAAGGTGTATGACGACATTTCCTGGCATGAGTTCTTATACAATTTTAATCATGCCCCCTAGAAGTTTCTCAACATTTATGTGACGCCCAGTTATATAGAACGTTTTTAAATTTGTACATTTCCTCAAAAAATAGACTAAAAATGTCTTTCAAAAAATTTCTTTGCACATATATATATATATATATATATATATATATAAATGTGAATATCAAAATAAGTGAAAAATAATATATTTAGCATTAGCATTTACAGCATTACATTTAAGATACAGCATGAAGCTCCGGAGTTTTTACCTATGTTAAAGATAAAATCTTCCAAACACTGCTCACTTCCTAACAACCTTGGCCAAAGGATACGCTGATGTTGTGATGTCTCTGTGCTCTTTGTTCGCCAAGCTAACAACAATTTTTAAAATGTGCACTTATTTGCAGTTATTTATAAATAAGAAAACAGTTATTCATCATTGAATTTCTTTTAAATTCACAAAATCAACTATTGACAAATTTTGGAATATGAAGAAAAACTCGAACTACTTTTTTTGGATTTTATATTTCAGTACAATTATAATTCCGATAATCTACCATTTTTTTTTGGTAATTATTAGACCGTTTTGTATAGTTAAAGCAATTATAAAATAAATTTTTGCTTGTAATTAAAGCGTCAGAAAGGAATCTCTATATATAAAAGGTGTCCAATCAGCGCCAAAGGGTAGAGGGATAAAAATATTAATGATGGAAATGCTTTTTCTAATTAAGTCGATAATAAATTTAAAAACTACAAATATTTCAGTGTTTAAATAATTTTGCAAATATTATACTACTCAATAACACAAAGATCACACTATTTATATCTTTTCTTTTAGCCTACGTACTTGCTTTTATATTGCAAAACCATTATATTCTTCATGACTAATATAATAAACACCCTTAGTTAAAAGAAATCATATTTATAGACATATAGCAATTTTTTTATTGTTTTGCACCTTTCATTCGGAGATAATTTTCTTTTAATTTGAGCAAACCATGTTTTAACATTCAAAAAAAAAAAAAAAATTCAAAAGCTATTATGATGATCTGTTAGTTTATCGAGTAATTATTTATAACAGAATTTAAAAAATATGAAAAACGCTGAAATTTGCTTTTAGTATTAATACAGATACCTTGAAATGCATTGGTAATTATGAAGTGATGTTTTTTATTTTTTATTTCTTATAATTTTAAAGAGAAGTAAAATGGACAATTCAATTCCATCCATCCAATCAATTACACCCATTTGTAAACACGTTATAACATGTATGTTTTGTAGGAATTGTAGTCCGAAAAGTATTATCTCAGCTGAAATCTCAAGGTATTAGAAAATGTTCTTTATTTAAAGGTTGTTTTGAATACTTGCTGGAACAATCTATCAGAATAAGTTCATAAATGTATCTTTGTTAGTTTGAATTATAAACACAACGCACATAAGGCTTGCAGCGAAAGTTGTTACACTGTACAATAACTGTTGCATTAAACAAAGTTTATGACAAGCTTTTCTCCCAAAAATACAAATGAATGACCAATTAAAAAATGCCAGTAAATCAATAGTTGAGTTGATAATTAGTATATGAGTAATTGTATATGAAAGGAGATAATTTATATCTTGTGATTAGATAAGCTTAATCGATTTTTTTTCAACTCGTAGAACGTCGTAAATTGTAAATTAGTATCAAAATAAAACAACATACAATATTAATTAGATAACAAGCTGTCATTTCGCAAACAAAGGAATATTTTCAGGTACATAATGCTTGCAAGTATTGTACATAATAAAAAATAAAGGAAAATATGATAGATTATTAAGCACCTCTTATGAAAAAGTAGATAAAACTCTCATCATTAAATCCTCAGGCTTTTTTGAAATTACAATACTTTTGATCTGATCTTAAAAATGTCAGAAATTTAAAATTCGATTTCGCACAAATTTTGCATTTTACCATGTAAAATTACATTGTTTAAAATTGTGCAAAAAAAGTTTATTCCTCACAATTCAAAATTTTTTCGGCTATTATTAAATGAAATAGTAAAAAATAATAAATACTTTCTGAAAGTTATTTTTTGCATGGAATTATCTTTGTATAAATAAATCTTATTATTGTGTGCAAAAATTTTCAATTAGCTTAAAAAGTTCGAGATATGGCAAAATATGCAAAAAATAAAATTAACCTTAAGGAGGTCAAACTCTGAACCGCTCTCCTGATCAAACTATGGAGACCATATTTCCCAGATTGCGGCTACCCCCTATATTTTGGGGATCAGAAATCAAAATCAGTCGAAAAAAGATTGTTTATTCAGAGAAGGAACGTTTTTGTGCCTGACTTCATAACTTAAATTATCGTCCTCACTAATTGATTAGTAGAAAGTTCAAAAGAAAACCTTTGTTCCTCTATCTCTAAAGATTTTAACAGTGAACCACAAGTCTAAAAAAGTTCGAAGAGAGTTCACCATCTCAAAAAAAGAACCATTGTTCCTCCATTTTTCAAATGCAGATAAGGCAAACCCTTTTTCCGATCTCCAGAAAAATATTTGAAATAACAAATAAAAGCATTGTATAAAGAAAATCCTGGCTTTGAAAATATGGGACCCACATATTGACAAATCCATTAAGACTCGGTGCAGACTTACATAAAGCAATATAAATTTCCATCAGATTTTATTTAAGGCACTTTCTACTCTTAAAACTAGGCACTGTTTCTCCCCCCGTTGTCAACCTGGATTGAGTTAGATATCCCGTCCAATCCTTGCCTTCACAGTAAGAATGGAATTCTTAAGCATCAACCACAAGATTCCCTCTCCAGGGTTGATCTGCCAATAATTTTCTTCAACAGTCGACTTCACGCCAGAATAGTTCCCTGATAGATTGAGTTTCTGATCCTTTCCACAATCTTTTAGCTGCTTTTATTTATTTTTTACATACCTATTTTATTCAAACGACTTTCATTTTTAACATGTTTCCTTGCCATGAATTTGGGAAAATTCAGTTCTTTAATCCAGTGGTTCCGACATTTTTACGGCTATGGAACCCCAAAGGATCGAGCATTCTTTGGCGGAACATCAAATATATAAATAGAATTCAGTAGAAGTGGTGAACATATTAACCAAAGTAAGAGTACTAATTATTTTGATAAAATTTAATATGAAGAATTGGGATGGGATAGCCTGGTCGGTAGGACCCTGGGCCCATGTCCAAGAGTTCGTGAGTTCGATCCCCGCCAGCCGAAGACTCCCCGTGTAGTAAATGGTGACTGATGCACGTTAAATCTGTCAAGTCGCAAAGTCCTCCTTGTTCCCATAACAAATCAATACCTCTGGAGGTACTGATCCAGGAGTTTCCTTGTCTTCTGGATTGGTTCAAAATTACAAGGCTATAGAGTTGAACATTAGTAGTCGTACACCCAAAAATTGGATCGGCTGTTCAACGACGGATGTATAAATATAAAGAATTGGACTCAAAGAATAGAACGCTTGCTTTCCAATGAGGTAACCTAGGTTCGAATCCCAGCAATGGGTGGTCGTTTCGAATTCCGCACACGGCTCACACCGACCACAGTACAGACGTGAAATAACCTCAGTAAAAGACGGATCATGAGTTAGAGTTGTCTTGCCATCTGGCTAACCGTGGGAGGTTTTCGTGGTTTTCCTCTCCGTGTGACACAAAAAAGGGTTAGTTGCATAAAAAAGTCTCTCACGAAGGCATTTTCTCCCAATACTGGATCCAGGAATTTCCTTGTCTTCTAGATAGGGTTAAAAACTGCAAGGCTACTGAGTTGAATATTTCTAGTCGAGCCTGGAGAGATCAGTTCTGAATTTCTCTTTGGTGCATTCATTACCTGGAAATGAATAAAATAAGATTAAATATATTTTTCAAAAAACTCTTATAAGCGTTGGGAATGGTTATCAAAGAAACGTTGTTCTTGAATTTTGTCATTTTTATTTTGAATTGAAAGTTCGACGAGAAATACTTTAGGAATTTTTTATAGATTTCGTGATGTTTTTTTCTGGCATTTCACTTAAATAAAAATTAATGAAATTCTAAATTTTTGTTTTGGTATAAATATAATTACAAGTTTTCAAAAATCATTACTAATTTTTAAAAAAAAATTTAACTCTTTAAAGAAATTAAACTCACTTGAAGTTCAGTGGGACATGATCCAACGTCCCACGGAACTTCAAGTGAAACCCTTTAGAAACCGCAGCCTTAACCATTTGTGCCAAGCGTCCTTCTAAGAGGCCTCCTACCATCCACATCTTGGATTAAATCTTTAATTTGTATTTTCATGATATTTTTTGTACCTAACAAACTTCTGATGATATAGTGTTATTAGACAGTTTTGTACCTTTCAAAAAAGGTTGAAAATAAAGGCTTTATTAGATAATAAGGCACAATAATTTTTAAGACTACTATTAATTTTTCCTCAAAATTTTAAAGCATTAAAATGATGCGATGAAGAATTTTTTCGCAAAGGGAAGGGTAAGTCCCGTTTTTGAGGTAGGAAAGATTCCTCGTTTTGTAAATGTAGAAATATTTGGATCCAAAATAAATCATAAAATTTTGTTTTATTTTATGACAGTCGAACTGCCGACCGAATTCTGAGATTATCAACACCGTAGCCTTGCAATTTTGAGCCTAATCCAGAAGGTCTAGATCAAGTATTGGGAGGGAAATTGCCTTCGTGGAATTTTTTTTTTTTTATGGAACAAACTCGCATTTGCGTTATATGGGAGAGGAAAATCACGAAAACCTCCAGCAATCAGCCTGACGGCAAGGAGACTCTAACTCATGATCCGTCTATTGCTGAGGATATTTTCGTGATTTTCGAAGTTGGTGCTAGCCGGGCGTGGAATTCGCATCTGCCAAATATCACTGCGATTCGAACCCAGATCGTCGCCAGAACCACCACTATTCAAGTAATAAAATTGACCATTTTTGAAATCAAAGTAATAGGTCCGTTTAATTATAATGGTTTAAGGGGTCACAGTTGTCAATACAGAGGTATCTTTCAATATCAAAAGTGGGGGAAAGTTCGTCGATCGATATATCGATAAATCGATATATCGTGACTATGATTAACACAGTTTAAATATCATATTAAATATCACATATATAAAAAATTATATTATACATGCAAAATAAAATTCGATTTGTTGTGACTGTGGCTGCTTCCACCTATTCACTACTGGTATAAGGCAAAAAGACCAGGACTCTCTCTATCTCTCCCTGGTGACAGGCAAACCAACACCTGCCTATCCCGACTGGCCAGTGGACACCTGAAAAGTCTCACATTTTCTGCAAATCAAAAGATCTTTCCTCTTTGCCCTAAATGCCAACAAAACCAGGCATCACCTGAGCACATCTTGATCTGTTTAGGGCTGGACTGGAACGATATTCATTCCTCTCCCATTCTGGTTTCGGATTTTCTCAATATCAACGGATTCATTGATCTGGTCTGACCCCGTCAGACCAGATGGGAATTAGCAACAACAACAACAACAACTCTCTTCAATTACTTTCCAAGGGTTGCCAATTATCTAAGAAAAATGGCGCAGCCATTTAAGGAATTTACTTTAATACTAGTCAGAATTTACTTTTTTAACGATACAACTTTAATGTTTACTGGTCTGTTTTATTATATAACCGTCGTTGAACAGTCGATTTAATTTTGGGACGACTACTTATGTTCACCTCCGTACCATTGTAATTTTGAACCTAATCCAGAAGGAACTCATGTATTAGGATTAACTAGTCTTCGTGGAGGACTTTTTGATGGAATATTTGCGTTACATGAAGAGGAATACCTCCCATGGTTAACCCATGATCTGCTTACCACTGAGGATATTTTACGTCAGAACTGTGGTCGGTGCAATCTGGGTGCGTATCGACCAACCATCACTGGGATTCGAACCTGTTTCACCTAATTGGAATACGAATGCTCTATCCCGGGGCCACCACGGTTCTTTACAGGTCTGTCTGGATAAAATTTTCTTGTAGATAAATTTTCTTTATGAAATTATATGTAATGGTGGTCACAAATTCATTGAATAACCGAGGCCTTTGTGTTACTAGCATTAAATTTTACAAACAGGTAACTTCATTTTAAAAACACTGTCTGATAAAAGACCCCAGCATCATTGCTTTGAAATTACCATGTTGTGAATTACTAATTTAAGTCAAAGAAAAAAGTGTGAGTAAATTACGGCCAACTTTCATAATATCGGGTTGGAAAAAAATAGACTTTCAATTATTTTTCATTTATTAATTTAGTTTTTTACATTAATATTATTTGTGCTGTTGTTCGTCAAACTTAGTTTATTAGTTTTTGTGTAATTTTTAGATTACACGGCTGAAGTTAACATTATAAGATAGAGGGAGGAGTCTTTTAAAAATAAAAAATTTTCAAGCAAAAATTAAACATTTTTCATTATTTTTTGAGTAAATCACAATATTTTGAAAACCAAAATACGTTAATAACTTATTTCATTTAGTTTTAAACCAACTAATTGTGTTATTTTTAAAAGAAGGGGGAAGCAAAACGTTGCCTATTTTATTATCTATAAATATTTATTATCACTTCTTAAATTATAATACAGCGTTGCTGGATTATGCATATTACACTGGAGAATAATTTTTTGTTGCATTTTTACAAATTCCTAAGCTTGCCTAATTTGGAAGTTCGGGTTTGAAAAGTGAAACTAGTTTTGCCCAAAGAGGTATAGATTTTTTTTTTCAAAATTGTATTTTTAATTTAGTTAATTCTTTGTTTAAATGTGCACGCTAATAAGGAGCGTATAGGTTTATAAACACACATACACTTGTCTGCTCCTTTAAAAATAGCACTTAGACAAAAAAAAAAAAAAAAAAAAAAAAAAAAGAAAAGGACGTTAACTTATCATAATACTACTAATAGGGCATCATAAACTGAAATATATTATTGTCTTCTTCCAACCATGCCCTACATTTTTTACTCGAGTGAATTTTAAAAAATGTTGCTCCTGACTATATATTATTAAATTTCATAAAAACTGCAACTTGTAGAGAGAGACTGATTTGAAATGAGCGATGCGTAAGTATCTATTATGTGTTCATAAATCTAATACTTTATAGAAAATTTCGCTGCTTCACTGTAATGTTTATATACACACATATGCACTTGTCTACTCCTTTGAAAATAATACTTAGACAAAAAGCATAGGATCTTAACTTACCGCATCATGAATTTAAATGTATTACCACCTGCTTCCTACAACGCCTTGCATACCAAAGAAGTGGGGATCTTTAGTAGTCACTCGAGTAGATACTACGAGGGTACGTAAGTACTCTAGGTACTACGAGGATGCGTAAATAGGGTATGGATGGGGGGAGGTGGCACTGTTGTCGATGTGTAGAGTGCAAAAAAAAAGTCGATTTGCTTAGAAGGGTAGTTGTTGCGTGGCGTTAAAGTGAGGAGTTTCGTTTCCATCGCTCTAAAGCATGTTGTGAAAAGGCTTAATGACGAAAAAAGACGAGAAGCTTGAACCCATCGCGCTACAGTCCTATACGGTAAAATATTTGCTCCACAGGCTTTCACTAATCCTCGATAGCATTCCAGAGATGCCAACTTGCTCCGGACAGCAAATATATATTTTAAAGTGGTTGTTTATCAATTGTGACTCTTGGTTTAATGAATTCAATTTAATAGATTTTTATCCACCACTATTTCTAAATAATTCGTAGACTTATATAATTCCCCACTTAGGTGTATTATGTCATGCTCATAAAAGCAACTCCATTGCCTGCTCACCTCATTGCTCAACCAAAACTGTTATAAAATTCCAGATGAATGGGATAGGGGCCGCTTCGCGGCCCAGGTGCCCAATAAAATCAGAACACTAGGACTAGGACTTATGTCATGCTATAACTTTTAAAAAACAAGCTTCAACACTCAAATATTTGCGATTTACTTTGTAGTTATTTACCGTTTTTTTAATTATTTTGGCTTGTCCGGAGCAGTTGGTATCTCTGGCATTCTGTTGCATTTTTCCATGGGGGAACCTCGATTGTAAGCCACAACCGCTGATCACCTTTTGAAAACATGCTTTAGAGCGATGGAAAAGAAACTCCTCACTTTAACGCCACACAACAACTACCCTTCTAAGCAAATCGACTTTTTTTTGCGCTCTACACATCGACAATAGTGCCACCTCACCGCTCCCATATCCAATTTGCGCATGCCCGCCCTTCTGTGAGTTTCAAGGTTAAGTTGCCACTATTTAATTTACAACCCTCGTTTATTATTAAATTAGATAAAAACTGTAGCTTGTAGAGAGAAACTAATTGCAGATTTGAAATCAGTGAAGTATCTTAAATACGTTAAAAAATCTATCACTTTTTAAAATATTTTGCGGAAAGCGGAATAGTTATAATGTCTCTGGTTCATTGTAATGTATACACACATTCTCCTTTGAAAATAACACTTAGACACAAACCGCATCAGAAACTGAAATGTATTATCGCCTTCTTCCTAATACATCCTACATACAAGAGAAGTGGGGACACTTGGTAGTAACATCAGTAAATTTTAAAAAGTCCAGGTTCAAACTATATTAACACATTGCTGACCGGCAACTTTTCTGTGGAACGGATGTGGAAGTAAAACAATATAAATAAACTTTAAAAAATTTATTTATTATTCAACTCTTTATATTTCTTTTTCGTCTGATAAAAAGTATAGCAATCACCTACGGGTACACCACAAGTTTTGCAAATACATCGGGTTTCGTAAAGTTATAATAAATTGGTAGAGAATTAAATAGTAAAGCTTGAAAAGTGAGGCAAATTACTCCCACTTTTTAAAATAGTCACCACGTGATCATTGCTAATATGATTGCTATGACTCGTGACCGGTCACCAAAGTTTGGCCACGAAAACACGAGTTAACTCGCGACCGGTCAGCAATGTGCTAATAAATCACATTAAAACTTTAGCTTGTAGAGATAATCCAATTGCAGATTTGGAATCATTGATTTTTGAAACAAAATTTTTTCCCCAGAGTAACAAAACAGCGTTTTATATGAAGTTTTGAATTATTTATTTGTAGTGGTTTGTAGAATAACTTGTTGCGCGAATAGAAATGAAGCTTTGATTAAGAGGACTCCATACCAGTGGAGAAACTTTTCATCGCAATTTCTCTTTCACCTCCATAACTAAATTAAAATTAAAAGCATGGAAAAGGTGAGTTTAACCTTCTGGAGTAAAACCTTGAATTTTTAATTCTTGAAAAAAAAAAAATTCAAAATATCAAAATGAAAAGAAATTGTTGGAAGAGAAATTTCCCATTGTATGATCCAAAGTTACGCTCTCATAATTTATTCTCATTTAAATATTTTGAAATTCACTTTTCAGTATTTCATGGCTTACTCTAGGTTTGTCTGAATTCACTTTTACTGTACTTTAAATTACTTACAGAGGTGAAAGAGAAGTTGAGGGGAAAAGTTTCTACAGCGGTTCTCTTAAGATTTGGGTTCATTAGGCTTAGCAATCACAGCACTAGCTGTATAAAAACGAATAATATATAAAATATTAACAAGTAGCATGATGCACATCAAAAAAGAATGACATATAGAACTTCACAAGTAGTAAAGATTAAAAAAAAAGAGAAAAAAAATTGCAATCGTAATAAAAAGTGACTCAAGTGACGAACGAGTTCTATTATTTTCTTGAATGTGTTTCGAATTTAATGACAGGCTAAATAGAAAATTATTACACCAAAAAGCTTCAACATAATTCATCAAAAAGCAGCAGGATACCATCAAGACTTAAACATTTCTTGTTAATAGAAATTCATCAAACTTTAAACAGGTTCTTTAGCGACCTTTTCACTCTGTTTAAGCTAGATCTAATAAGAATGTTTCAGGACATAAATGATGGATTTATGCTTTTATACAATCCTTATTTGTCAAAGGTTGCACCAACAATTCTTTATACATAACAAAATTCTCTTCTTTTTTTCTTTTTTTTCTTCTTGCTTAGAAATATCGTACTTAAATAAATCTATCATAAACCCACGATTTAAGGGAAAAAATTGTCTTCTTTTTGTTTAGAAACATCTAACTTAATATATCGTAAACCCTTATTTTTGAATTCAAAATAGTCTTCATTTTTGCTCAGAAATATCGTTTTTAAACAACTCTATCGTAAATAATCATTCGTGAATACAAAATTGTCTTCTTTTTGTTTCGAAATATCCTAAATATATCATAAATCCTCCTTTCTAAATTCAAAAGTGTCTTCGTATAAATATATATCATATACTTGTATAAATATATCGTATACCCTGAATTTTAAATGCAACATTGTCTCCTTTGGTTTAGAAATATCTTACTCAAGTAAATATTTCATAAATTCTCATTTTTGAATACAAAATTTTCTTCATTTTGTTTAAAATCATCTTACCTAAATAAATATATCATAAATCATCTTTTTTTCTTAAATACAAAATTGTCCTTTCTTCTGATTAGAAAAATCGTGCTTAAATAAATTTATCGTAACTCGTCATTTTTCAATACGAATTTTTTTTCTTTTTGACTAGAAATATACTATTTAAATAAGTATATCATGAATCTTCATTTTCGAGTCCTCTTTTTTCTTTTTTTTTTTTTTCCTTTTTTGTTGTTTAGAAATATCGCACTTAACTTTCAAGTCCTCATTAATGAATACAAAATTGTTCACTTTTGTTAAGTATAATACTTCAATAAATGTAATATAAATATTTATTTTTGAATTAATTTCTTTCTGTATTGAACAGTCGTACTTATATAAATATGTCATTCATGTTTGAATAGATTTCATCGCAAATAGTTTATTAGAAAACAATGTAATGCCACAATTTAGAAAATTTATGAAATTTGCTTAAAATAAAAAAGTTGGAAGCAAATTTGAAGACGTTGATACTAAAATAATAAATGTTTCAGAATCTGTAGACGTCATGTGAGCAATAAATTGATACTTTAACTCAGTCTTCATTTTTCAAATACCTTACGAACGATTCCTTATCCAATCAATACCTCTAGGGGTACTGAATTGGTGATTGATCGTTCGCTGGTTCTAGTCAAAATTCCAATCTGTGGGTGAATAAATGGATGCAAGAATGAGTTCGAACTCTAAACCAGGTTGTGACGTGTGTGGGGCTGAAGACATATTATTGGCCATAGATGGCGTCACTGAAAAACATGAAAACGCACCCTCTGCCTTAAATTAGCTTGGCATCACTCAGCAGGCTTGCTGATATTAGCAAGTAGCATTTGAAACAACAACAACAACGATTCCTTATAAATAACATTTTTATTATTTTCCGTTTTCTTATTATTTTGGAACAACGCTTATAAATATATTTTAAAACTTCTTTTTTATCATTTTTTTTAACTCATCAAGAATATATTGGGAAGCAATATAATTAACATCTTATGATCATTGCATAAAAGGGAAAGTTAAAGAGCAAAATTTTAATTTTCTCGATAAAACTTTTCGTTTATAAGTGCTGTACTTAACCAATTAATCACTGAATTTAATTTTAGAAATTCCGTAAGGGGCTTATAACTCACTCTTTAAATTGATAACCTGTATGTGCATAAGCATACACTCCAACTGCTACGGAATTTCCGTAGCTTCAGGTATCTTAGTGGCAAAGGAAATGCATGGCTGCTAATTCTGAATTCTTAGTTTTCCGGATTATATACAGTGATAACTATAAAGCAATTCAATCTTAATTTGTTTAATTTTTCCAGCATTTATAAACTTGTTTTCGCAATTAATCGATTTTATTTATATCTTTACACTTTTTTAATGTACTTGTGAACAAAATCATTCTAAATTACACTGATTAAATCAATAATAAAATGTTGGATTGTGAAGTTTTCTAGTATTCTAAATATGTACTTAAATAAAAATGTTACGATAAATCCAACCAATCGATCTGCAAGTTGACCAGAATAGTAAGGTATTAATATTTTAACAAATTAAATATAATAAAAATTTTGCTCTACCACTTATAAATAGTTTAAACAAACTTATCAAATGAGCTTGTTCTAAAGCTCAGAAAAAGTTTTTTATAATTACTACGTCACTTCCACTCTTTCCGAGAATGGTTTTTCCTAGTGGTAGCAAAACAGTTACTGAAAAACAATATTACTTAAAAATAAACTTATATCTTGACCAAGTTAAAATTCGTAATCTTGAACACAATTGTGCTTTTATTAATTTGCTCTAATAATTTCTATTTAGGGATGATCAAACTTATTTATAATAATAATTCAAAAAGTTCAATGGAATAACACGAATTTCATTACCACTTTAGAAATAAAAATTAAATCTTCCGTGGAAAGTTGTGCAATTCATAAGAAATATATATATTAAAACTGCTGATAAATTGTGGTAGAAAAAGGAAGAGAAAAATTAAAATTAACTATTTTTACTACCAGCATTTTTCAAAATTTACCAAATCTGTAAGACTTATTTATTTCTTAAAGTGTTCTCTTATTTTTTTCGGGAAGGTCAATATTGGTACTTACATACCCTTCAATTACTGTAGAATTATTCCTGTTTGCCTGTATTCAATTACTGTAGATTTTTTTTTCCGCGTTAGGAAAGGTAAATGTATTCAAGTCCTAATTAATTGGAACTAAAATGAATTTGTCCACCTCTGAATATAAATAGTTTAACCCTGTAATGGGCCATTTATTTCTTGTTAAGGTAAATTAAAGTATTTTTGGAATTGAAATTGATATAAAATCATAATTGATATAACTAATTTAGCTTCTTATAAGAAATTAATCTAAATTTAAATGCCTTTCTTTTTGTCGTAAGTATATTTACCGCGGCCTATTAGGAACTTATTGACTTTTATTTTTCGTTATTTATAAGATAAATTTTATAACTGCTAAACATTTCAAAAGGAATTATGTATTTTACAACTTCCATACGTTTTCTTAAACCAACAAATAGTTACCAAATTTATTCAAACCTGCTTCAAGAAAGCTGAAGTTATTAACAAATGGAAACCTAAATTAAAAGTGGTAAAAAAGTTTACCATGGACTTTAGTGGTGGTAAATATACTTCCCGCTGCCTTCGAAAGGGTTAAGCAATCTAGAAAGACAAATAATCATACATTTCTGTTTTTAAGTTCTGATTGAAATTCTAGAAAAATTCGATTTGTTTTAAAATGACTGCTTTATGAAAGAAGAAAAATTTAAAAATTAATAAATAAGAAAAACTTTAACAATTTCGAAATTCAATTGCTTTTTATTTCTTGAAAGAACAATGCCAATGCGAATTCTGGGTATGGAGTACCTAGTCCAAGGGGATATATATGTATATAATATAAATGAAATCCTTCTATTAATTTTTGAGGTCTTTGAAGCCATTAAGATGGACACTTTGTCAGTGATCATTTGATTATAGTCGATCAAAATTAATTTAATGTGACTTTTAAATATTCTTAGACATAAGAATGATTTACTGTGGATTATTGATAGACGCTCTACTTCCACGTGTTTGTGCGAGTAATTATGTAACAAGGAATACAACTATTGTGTAACAATAATACACACTGCCCTACAATAATGGGAGAAACACTATCAGATTTTGACATTTTCATGAATTTCTGAAGAAATACTAAAAAGATTATTTTATAATTTTACAAATACTTAAGTCATTCCTTGGGTTTAATTCAGCAATAAAAATTTGATCATCCAAGGGCAACCTTGGTATTCATTTCATTGTCATTAAATTTAATATAGTAGGCAAATTTTATAAAAAATTGAACTTCACAATTGCATATTTTATTTTATAGTACACATTATAAATTAATAGAATAATATTAATAGAATTAGCAGAATAATATTAATAGAATAATTAATAGAATTATTAACAAAAATTATTACATCCACAAAAAATACTAGATATTTAAATATTTGTTCAATGATTAGGAAATTCGAATAGTTAAACAATAAATTTCAAAGAAAGTTAAGCGTCTCATTGCTGTTAAACCTACATGAAAGAGTTTCATAGTTTTCCTCACCATGAAACGCAAATTCAGTTCGTAAAGGCTTTTCACAAGAAAATTTGTTCCAACGCTTAAATTAAGGGTTTCCTTGTCTTCTGAGTTGGCTTCTATGATAAAATAGCAATCACGTAGTATAACTTTTCCCTAATCTACATGATGACTACTTTGGAGTGGAGACGTGATTTTTATTACTTTTTAAAGAATGCATTAAACTCTTAATCACTTGTTTAATATATAAATATATAAAAATGTTAAATGTATGAAAATGTTAAATATATAAAAAAAATTGTTAAAACTGTTCCGCGCATGCATAGAGTGAAAAAACTACATTAAAGGCTCATATCATGAGAAATTTATAACAATTTTTTTATACAAACTTTAAGATTGCAATTTTAATATTAATTGAAAATAGTTCCAAAAATTTTGTTGATTATATACAAAGTTATAGCCAAAAAAAATTTTTAAAAAAAATTTCTATTTTACAAAAATTTTCACATCTCCATAAGTACGTAAGGGTTTGCAAATAACAACCAAAGTAATTAATGCAAATTAAAAACTTTCATTTAATTTATCAATCCATCATCAATCTTTTTTTTAAATCTATCATTCAAGTTAATTGCTTTATTTTTTGACATAGGGTGCTCAAAAATACTTGTTTTCGTTCGTAATTCATTGCTGGTCCTTGATAGGTTTAAAACTTTTTTTTAAGTACAGGAAATTCCGTGACCTAAGCACGATTAAAGTATTTCTAAGTATTTCTTGAGAAATAATTCTAATTGACTTTAAACTACTTTCTTTTAATTCTGCTATTCAAACATTTTTCAATGTTTGGAATGTCTCCTACCTAATAAATTATTGGTCCAGCTTTTATTAGATTTTTCCATTCTTCAATGTTATTCTGTGACATCTAATATAACTAATAGTTCAACTTTACTTTTGAAAGAATTTTAAAAATGTAGTTTACGGACTTTGTTTATGGAATATTCTAAGTGCAAAAAAAGTTTCTGTACATAATATTTTTTCTTCTTTTTTTTTTTGGATACAATATAATTTCATAGAAATTTAAAAAATTGTTTAGATTGAGCAAATTGATTTACATTCCTTCATTTCGTATGACAAAAACCAAATAACTATATTTAATTTATTTTGTTGTAAAGGTTGATTTTTCTGAAAGCTAATAAATTGTCGGAACATTTATTTGCTAAAAAGAAAACTAAGTTTTAAGAAGGAAAGCATGGAAGGACATGGGTGAAAGCCTTTATATAGCAAGACGGAAAAGAGAAAAACCTGGTACGTAAAACATTTCATTCCAGCATTTTTTTCGAAAAAAATGAAATATTTGTAACTATCAAGATTTCTTTTATAATTCTGGCATATATATAAAACTGCTTCTTTTCCAAGATAAAGTAGATATTGTTGAAAAATTTAAAAAAAGAATAAGTAAGCTCCTCCCCAAAACTAGCTATAACTGAAATGGTTTTACTACAAGCCTTTCCTCTTTTCCGTCTCGCTTTCACCCCTGCTTCAGGATCAAGATTCATGAAAAAGTAAGAAAAAATCTTTCGGTTTGGGAAAAAAAGTGAGTTAATTGTAAAACCGCATTTAACAATGTTGTGCTTAATAATAATAAATAAAATTGCCGTGAATATATTTTGTTAACACAATTAAAGACTATTGAATGATTTCTCATTTCTGTACTGAACATGACACATGAATTTAATTTAATTCTTTATTTCGCAAGTCTGTATCACGGCTTAAATATCAATACATAGAAATAGTTTCAATCATAATCACATCAAATCCTGGAAAAAAAATCATAATTTCTAATTATGTTTTTACGGTGCAATTCCCATATAATGTTAAATTCTTATATGTGTTGTATTTTCAAGCCTCATTGATACAGATGATAAATTATATAGTTTAAAATTATTTATCCTAATGATAATAACATTATTATAAAGTTCGTTAAATTTAATTGACGTAATAATTGTACTCAATGAAAAATTAGATTTGAGCTACAATTAAATAAAATCTTAAAGATTACAAATATTTCTTTAATGTGATTGTTAATAACGGCTTCCAATGTTTAGAAAAAATTTTCTGATAATTGAAATTTTATTTAATTCTATAGTTTATTTAAAATTTCAGAATGCATAAATCTATTTCAATTCGCTAGCCAAGCTAAGCTATTCATTAAATGGTGGTTAGTCGAGGTACAGCTCTTTCGCTTCTTTCATTGTTCGAAAATTTTCCCTCTGATAGCTAAGGCTTTTTCTGATGACTACTTCGATCTCACTCTTGAGGAGAGGAAAAATCCTTTTTCATACTAGGCAAAATAGTAACCTCTTTATAAGAAAAGTGCCAAGCTATACCATGCAAGCGAATATTAAGCCAAGCTGATACTAGGGGGAACAATGGGATGCACCTGAAAGCAATTACCCTTATCTTGACAGCTGAAGTTTTGGCGAGGTCTACAATGAACCTTCATAACCAGTTGTTACTTATAAACAGTTGTTGCCACTTTTTAAAATTTTCCCGACTGTGGCCACAAAAAAAAAAAGTGTTTCAACGGTCGATCTTAAAGTTTTCTCACCGATATAATTGAATTGCTAAGTATAAATACTTCAAAGTACGCACATTTTCAAAATTTTAGCTTCCATCTTTTCTTTTAAAACAATCCAGACTCAGCTTATAAAAAATCAGGAAAATTAGGTTAAGTTCATTGAGAATAAAAGACAAATATAACTTACAACACACTAATAGTCAAGTAAAACCTTCCTGCAACCTCCCGTTGTCAGTCAAGGGACGTTGCCACAACTTCATGCCAACAGTATGATTGCGGCAATATGGTCAGCACTGCCCACCGAACACCTTTACGTATAAGACAATTTGGTACTCGTCGGTCTGATGCTGGGGGGGGGGGCTTCAATCCGCCAACTGGGGAACGAACCCCAGTTCTTCACATGACAGTTCACTGCCTTAACCACTGCGCCATTTGGGATCAGATGTTAGATAAAAATATAAATGTTTATGTAATTAATATATTACAGCAGACAGAAATTTTTTTATTGAGGAAAAAAAGAAAGCTGAAGAGAAATGTTTGTGTTAACAATTTTACGTTTTCTGGAGAAAAAAAACGTCTTTTTAAGAGCACCCTTGAAAAGCAACATTTTTAAATTTTATCTCTTTTCTTTATTTAAATAGAATATCCACTAATCTTCAGTCAATAAATTTTAAGTTTTCAATATTTTTTATTGTTAATTTATTTATATACATTTTTCGTTATTGCTGTTAAATGATTTCTGTGGTTCCTATATTGAGCGATAAAAATATTTTTGCCTACATTTAATAAAAAATCTCTTCAACATTAAATCTTAGAAAGAAAAAAGACGTATTGTACGTATACGTAGACTTATTGTAAAGATGTTTTTCAAAAGACGTATTTTGTTTATAACATTGTCATTTTCCCGAGATTCGATCACCTACTCTGATTAACAAACTACATGGTCGAATCCAAACTTAAAGAATCAAGGGGAACTAAAAATATTGAAAAAGCTTTTAAAAAAATAATAAGGTCCTAAAGAAATTATCCCTGGTACAAGGCTTATTCTTTCTAACCAACGCCGTGTTTATGTCCGCTTAGCTTTACAGAAAGAAATAGCTATACATCATACCAAGCTTCTGTATGCTGTGCTACAGTAGCACATTAATCATCCTAGGAGCCGTCAGCTCCCCCCTTTTATGTCGTTCTATTCTGCTCCCCCTACCCACTCCTTTCTATAATTTTTTCCTCGAATAGGCGTTTTTTCTTTCTGTCTATCAAAAAAGGACATAAAAACTAGTACCATTGAATGGAAAATCAGAGTATTCTAATAGGATTCAGATAGAAATATTACTGATCAGGGAAGATTTTTTAGTTTACAATCAGATAAGAATTGTTTATTAGGATTATTCCTTTTTTTTAAATTAAATTTGTCATAATAAATCTTTCTGTTTCTTAGAGTTGCTTGAAATAGTTCATTAATTACAACGAATGATCCATCTCTGTGATTTTTATTTTAGATCAAATTGCCCCTTTAAAATGCGTGCTTCAAAAAAGGAAGCTCGTTTTTAGAAAATGGGAGGGAAGCATTTCAAACTGCAATAAAAAGCTCACCAATAATTCTCCAGCATTTTTCGATATACTTTTTCAATTGATATAGAACAACAGTAGGAATTTAAAGCGCTTAAAGATATTATTAAACTCAGAAAATATTTCTTTAAGAAGTGGTGGAAAACATTCTTGTAATTCCGATTTAATAAAGTATCAATACATTATATTTGCTATATCACTAAATACAGGGTTCTAATTAAATAATGGAAACTCTTCTATATTAACTTTATATAAACCATCTTTTTTAGCACAAAATATTTGTGAAGATTTTAGATGGTAAAACTTTTGGCACAATTTGAAAAATTAGAGAAATTTTAGAAACGGTGTTCTTATGAATCTTGCATAGGCTAAAAATCAACACAAAAAGTGGAAGTAAATAATTTCAATCTAGCTTTATTAACAGCAATCATTCTATACGATTTACGGTTGCAATTTTAGAACTCTTGTTTAATTATAATGGTATTGAAAAAGGAAAGAAGCTTTATATATATATATATATATATATATATATATATATATATATATATATATATATATATATATATATATATATATATATATATATATATATATATATATATATATATATATATATATATATATATATATATATATATATATATATATATATATATATATACATATGTCATGTTACGTCTGTAAAGGCTAGATAACTGAAGAGACTTAGGCGGCTTCTGTTAAAAAGGCATTTTATTTCGTTAGATGGAGTACTGCAAACATTATGCGTGGGATATTTACATCAGGTTTCCCCCTTTGCAGGGATTGTTTGGGTTTAGCCCAGCTTTATCTAGCCATTGAAAATATGAAAAAGACACGCAATTTTGCCTGTCCTGAGTTTTTAAAGTGAGATTCTGAGAGGGCGTGGTTGCAAGTATCTTCTTATCTGAATGAAACGTCATTCAATTTATAAAATTTAGAGGTTTTGATTCGCTAAAAGTATCTCGCCACTCTGACGGTGGGAACTTTCTGGGACTATCTTCATTGATGAATTATTGTCCATTAACTTCAGAACATAATCTTTTATCTGGCCTTATCTGGTTCATCTTGACTTTTTATGGCTCTTTGTGAGAGACCCACTTCTACATCTTAAATTGATAAGAAACATATGCTTACCTGCCAACTTTTACGCATTTGGCGTAAAATTTTATTTTCACATTTAAAGTGGTAGTAAATATATGCTATTTTTTCTTTTATAAACTTAATTTTTAAATGATTTAGATCCCCACTATTCTTAAAAAAATTAAGCACATATATTAATGTGTGTTTCTATCATGGTAGTCAGCTTAAGTTTTTTTCAAATACAACGTATTTTTTTGCTCAAAATTGAAATTTTAATTCCATTTTAATACCACTGGGAAAAATGATAATGGAAAGGATTAAAAGTTGGCAGGTATGCATATGTTTTAAGCTTACCAGTTAATATAGAATGACTCGTATGAGAAATTCTATATTACATCCCCCCTCTCCAAAAAAATTTTATTTCATAATTAAATTTAGAAAAATTATGGTTAATTGCTTGCAACCCCTTCCATCAGAATTTTCCATAAAGTTATAACAAAATACACATTAAATTATCAAATAAAAAACCTTGGAAAACATTCTTGTAATTCCGATTTAATAAAGTATCAATACATTATATTTGCTATATCACTAAATACAGGGTTCTAATTAAATAATGGAAACTCTTCTATATTAACTTTATGTAAACCATCTTTTTTAGCACAAAATATTTGTGAAGATTTTAGATGGTAAAACTTTTGGCACAATTTGAAAAATTAGAGAAATTTTAGAAACGGTGTTCTTATGAATCTTGCATAGGCTAAAAATCAACACAAAAAGTGGAAGTAAATAATTTCAATCTAGCCGTATATATATATATATATATATATATATATATATATATATATATATATATATATATATAGCAAATTTGCAAGGGTAACAAAGATTCTAAAAACGTGATCTTTAAAACTGTGCCAACATACAGCCGCGATGGCTCAGGGGATAGAACGTTCCTCCTCTAATGAGGTAAACCGGGTTCCAGCGATGGCTGGTCGAAACACCTACCACAGTGCTGACGTGTAATATCCTCAGTGGTAGACAGGTCATGGATTAGAGTCCCTTTGCAGTCAGGCTAACGGTGGGAAGTTCTCGTGGTCTCCATGTAACACAAATGCGGGTTAGTTCCATCAAAAGCCCTCCACAAAGGCAAATTTCTTCCAATACTTAATCCAGAAGTTCCCTTGTCTTCTGTATTGGGTTCAAAACTACAAGGCTATGGAGTTGAACATTAGTAGTCGTAATCCCAAAATTGGATCGGCTGTTCATTGACGGTTTTGTATATTAAAAAAAATAAAATAAAAAACTGCGCCAACAGTTTCATTGACCATGAAAAATCTTTTTCCAAAATATTTACTGCTGAAAAAAAAGTTTGTCTGTATGGAGTAAGAGTGCGTCCATAATTTTGCCAGACCCCTGTTGCCTGATAAAAACGCTTGAAAATTAGATTTTGCACAAAATGTATATTGAAGAAAATAGACATAACATGAAACGTGTGTTTATGAACATGAACATAATTCGAAATGCCAATTTGAAAAAATTTACATAAAAAATAAATTATGAGAAGCTAACTTAGGATTTCAGAAAGTTCTCTTCCAATAATTTGTTTGCATTTTGATGTGTTTTTCTTTCAGCAATTGAAACTTCATTGCTTACTCTAAGTTCATTTAAATTTTAAATTAGTAAAGGAGGTGAAAGAAAAGTTTTTTTCGTGGTATTACGTCCTCTTAAAATGAATTTATATTTGCTATACATATACTCAAAGAACCTGTTACTGCAGCAATATATACTTTGGGCTATTTGCGCCAGTTAGATTGAAGAAATTAATTCTCTAGTTTGATTGATCGACTAATAAATTAGGATCAAATGGATAATTATCTGACAGCATAATATGCAAGCCGGTCATTCTTGGTCTCTGTAATTGCTCCTATTTCTGTTCCTCTGATCAAAAAGAATCTTTACTAAACAAAGATTAAAAAAAACTTTTTATTTAATGTCAAACCCATTCATCTCATGGATGATTTTATAAATATCAACCTCATCAGTCAAGCTATTTTTGTCTTCAATGTTTCTATTCCTTTTATTGCCAAAATTATATGAAAAATTAGAAAATATCAAAAATGATCAATTTGTGCCTGGGGTGCAAACGAGACGGAAAAGAGGAAAAGCTGATACTAAATCGATTCTCTTTTCCAAACAAATCAACATTTTTTGCAATTTCTCGGAAAAGAAGCAGCTCGATGGATATGCTACAGTTGTTTTTTCTTTTCAAAAAGAAAAAAAAAATCTTGGTAGTTACAGATATTTTATTTTTCTTAATATATATATATATATATAAATAAAAATTCTTTCCTAATGGAGAAAAGAAAATTAAAATTCGGAAATGGTTATTGTGGAACTGTTATCCTTTTGATTCAATGGGACGCTGATGTTCATTATCTATATATTAATTTCTGACTCTCTAAGTACAAGCAAAAGTATATTTTGGTATTTTTCATTTATTAAAAACAGTATAATAGTTACCAAGAAAAATATATTAGATTATCGGAATTTTTGTGCTAAAATATAAAGTGCAAGAAAAGTAGTTTGAAAAATTCTTTTCATTCAACTTCAAGAATTTATCAATAATTGATTTTGTTAATTAAAGAAATTTTAACGATAAATCACTGTTTCTTTTAGATCTAATTAACAGCAAATATAATTAAATGCAAATTTTAAAAATTACTGTCTATAAATGAACCGCGGTTGGAAGATTTTACCTTACTCTTAAAGAGTAATCCATGCAGTATTTCATAACTATAAATTATTCAAGTGTAATTATATTTTTTACTTATTTCGACCTAAGTTAATACAAATAATGTAAAAAGTAAGAAAAATGTTTTTAAAGAAGGTGCCGCATCGAAAGATTAATCATGGTAAAAAATATTTTCTTCATTAATGTTTATAAATATCATGGACATATTGCAATGCTCAAGACAATTTTCTAATGTGTAAAGATGCATTTGAAAAAAATAGTCATTTTTGAATACTTTGTCTCGTATGTATTGCCTTTGGAAGGTATTCAGATATCTTTTGCAGAGATGCCAACTAACTATAATAAAAGGGAGAAAATCTCTAATGGTAGAAAAAGTCGTGTTTTAAAGCATGAATCTAGGTTTGGAAGTTATTATGACCACTAACTTTTAAAATTAATTCAAAAATTTGTTATAAAAAGCAACTTCGAATATCTCGTAATGAGTCTTATAAATTATAAACCCATATTAACAAATATCATACACATTTTAGAGTTTCTTGCTCTTCTACTTAGAATAATATTTTGCACAAAGTGGCGACTTTATATCTGGCATTAAACAGTTGACCCAATTCTGAGTTTACGACTATCAATGTTTCACTCCGAAGACTCGTAATTTTGAACCTAATCTCAAAGATAAGGAACTCCTGGATCAAGCATTGGGACAAACAATCCTTCATGGAAGACTTTTTGATGGAACTATAGTTTATCTATGCAAAGAACTCCCCTATCCATGCCATTCATCTGGTGCAGTGGCGAAGACTATGGTTACGAAGTTTAACTATTTCAAGTAGGGGTGCTGGGTCGTTATTCAAAATAGGCTATGCAGGATCAGCAAGAGAAAGGGGTGAGAGGGGACCCCCCTGTTTGATACGGGCCAAGTTTTCTTCGCCGCCTTTGTGGCGAGGGAGGGGAGCTTTCTGTAAAGCTAAGCGGACGTTGGTTATACTTCCCTGTACTGGGATAATTTCTTAAGGACCTTATTATTTTTTTAAGATGTTGTATATTTTGCTATTTTTTATTACAAAAAAACAGACTAATAGTTAATAAAAAAAATCTGTCGAAATATCTATCGAAATAATATTTGTACTGAAATTTAAAATCCAAAAAAAGTAATTCGAATTTTTTCTTTCTTTCATATTCAACAATTCATAAATAATTGATTTAGTAAATTTAAGAAATTTCAAGGATGAATGTTTCTCTTAGATCTAAATAACTGCAAATAAGTGAAAATTTGAAAAATTATTGTTTAGAAGTGAGCCGTGCTTGAAAAATTTGAGCTTTAACGTAGAAAAAGACACCGGTGTTTCATGCTGTACTTCATTACCGTAAATTATTCTATTACTAAATATAATATTTTTCACTTATTTTTTCCCAAATTAATACAAAATAATGAAAAAAAAGTATGAAAATTACGTTTAATAAAAGGTTAAAAGGTTAAAAATTATAATAATGGCTACAACTATACGTGCATTGAAGTTGAGTTAATGGTTTTTTGAGTTAAATTTTGATTAAAAATAATCAGACGTTAAGAAAACAATTTCACTTAAAAATACTAATAATGATGACTACTGTCGTTAAGATTTGAGTTAGTGGTGATGAAAATAATAACTGCCGTACTGACTACTGCCATACATGTATTGAGAGTTGAATTAATGATTTTTGAGTTAAATTTTGATTATAAATAATAAGACATTGAGAAAATAATTTGATTAAAAAATAATAAAAAAGATGACGACTACTGATGTTAAGGGTTGAATTAGGGGTGATGAAAAGAAGAACTGCCATAATGATTACTGCCATACATGCATTGAGAATCGAATCAATGATTTTTTGAGTTAAATTGTGATTTTAAATAATAAGAAATTGATTTAAAACTAATAATAGTGACTACTGGCATTAAGAGTTGAGTTAGTGATGATGAAAAGAAGAAATTGATCGAATATTATATAATTTTCCCGCAACAAGGTTTTGTCGCAAATCAAACAAGCTTGAATGGCACTAAAGAACAAACAGTTTTAACGTTCATCACAACAGAGGTTCAGTCCCTCCTCAACTTTCTCTGTTTGCGTTCAAGGTTCTATTTCCATTAATCCATTTGCCCAACAGGAAGCGAAAGAATAGAACAATATTTGTTCATTGGGGACAGCTTGCTTTGCTTCATCCCCTCAAAAGGAGAATGTTTTCCACTGATTTTTACTCCTATCAAACTCATACTACAAGGCTTTTTTGCGTAGTTTTGAGATTTTAAAATCATATTATAAGCGAGCCCCCCAAAAATATGTTTCTGGAAACGCTTATATGCAATTTTTAAAAATCTGATGAAGTTTTATAATTTATTCCCGGCGTTGAACATTCTATCTGATTCTGAGTTTAGAACTATAAATGTTCAAGTCACAGCCTTGTAATTTTGAACACAACACTGTAGTCAAAAAAACAAAAAAAATTATCTCCTGGCATTGCAAAGATGCTAACTTGCTCTGGACAGAGGATAAATATTTTCTAGTCTTTTAATATAAACTAGAACTCTCTAAACTCTTTTTTTGGCTGAATAAATTTGATTTAAAGGGCTTTTACTCTCCACTACTTCTAAACACTTCCAAGCTTTATGCGATACGCCATATGGTTACAGTTAAGCCAGGTTGAACCTTTTCAAAAGTTAGCAAAGTTAACTGAAAATTTGCAAATTGTAGCTTTTTACTGTTTTTTTTTAAGTTCGTTATATTCGGAGCAGTTAGCATGTGTGGTATTGAGAAAAACTAGCCTACCCGGGTTCCGTGGTAGTTAATGCTAGAAGATATTTCTTATTTTAATATACCACTTCGTCGTTAAATAATTTTGAAAAGTAGAATTTTATGCATATATACTTCTTTGGAAAACACTTTTTAGTGGTAGTTACATAGAAATTAAATGATCGATATTTGTTTAATTTTCGTAACCACTTTTTAAAATTTACAAGACTCGTGGGAACACTGCCTTCTTAACCCTTTCTCGCCGACTGTCATGTGCCAGCATGAAACCGTATCGACCAGGGTAAAAAGATAAAACTGGTAATCAAAGTAATTCTTTAGCAGCTTATTTGTGGGCGGAGTTATAATTGTTTGATTTATTTAATTCACCATTACTTTGTTCAAAATAAAACTACTTAGTTATACTTTGATTTGACATTGATTACATATATTATTAAACTAATAATAATTAAAGTAAAAGCAAAGTAAGGCTGACAAATTAGCAACGACTACATTTAAGTTACCGTTTTTTATTTAATTACATCCTGATTCTGATTTTGTACGAATGCTTTTCTGAATCACCCGTCCCCAAGGAGTTAAGGGACTTTTTGAAGGAACTGACAATCATCATAATAATATCATAGTAAATATCATAATAAGAATATTATGATATTTTTAAATGCTGGAAATTCTTATGCTTTTCTCATTTAAAATAAGATACCCTATTAACGATAAATTCACATAGGTTGCACATATGGTACCACTATGCAACTATGAGCAACAAAAACTTTAAAAGCTTGATGTCCATGATATGTTTCATAGCGCAAAATAGTTAACCCTGAGGTCCGTGGTTCGATTCCTGGTGATGCCGAATTTAATAAATTTTATACCAATTCAAAAAGAAAAATAATTTTTGAAATAGTCATCTTATTGAAAAATTCTTTTTTTTAAATGTGTTCATTATAAAAATATAAGAAAGCAAACAAATTTTACTCATGTTCTCAATAATAAAAAAAAAAAAAATCATACCTTCCCTTTATTAAACTACAATTTTGAAACTCTGTCATATTTATTAGATTAATTACATATACAGTTACACCAAGCATAAAAATTAAAGACAAAATAGGGCATAATATGGTCCCGCTGTGCAACTTAGGAAAAACCGTTGCTTTTAAAGCTCGAATTGCGTTAGACAGCTAGATGACTGCATGTGGTGTGAAACGTCATTTAGCTAATCCTGAGGTCAGTGGTTCGATTCTCGGTGCCGTTGATTCTATTTATTTCCAGCGCACAACGAAGAAATATTTGTTTTTATTTTTCATCATAGTAATCTTAATAAAATATTTATTCATATTTTTTATTTCTTTTTTTTTTAAAGTGTGCACAGAATAAAAGTGTTAGAAAATGTTCTCCATATATAAGACGTCATATATCCCCTAAATATTAAACTATAATTATGAAGTTGTTGTAGTTCCTTTACGTCACACTAGAGCTGCACAATGGGCCATTGGTGGCAGTCTGGGAAACATCCCTGAGGATGATCCGAAGACATGCCATCATAATTCTGATCCTCTGCAGAGGGGATGGCACCCCTACTTCGGTAGCCCAACAACCTGCAAGCGAAGTTGAGCAATTTATGGTAAAACAGTTTAACGCGGACCACTACCGCACACCCTCGGTCCCTACACAGAATGATCCAAGTGGTTACCCAAAAGCACACTGACCGCAGCCAGTGATGCTTGACTTCGGTGACCTGTAATTATGAAACTGGGTCAAATATAATATACTACCTTAAGAATTAACAAGCGTAATAGTTTCTCTCACTGTTCAACCTATGAAATAACTTTAAAAGCTTGAATTGCAAGCCCCAAAATTCCATTATTCAATTCTCGGTGCTGTCGAACTTCCATTACCCAACAACAAAAGTTTTTTTTACAGTATGAGAGTTTAAATAAAATATTCTTTTGAGTGCAAATATTAGAAAATATATAAAAATATTTTAATGTTTTCAATATATATAATACCTCATATCTCCATTTAATATTAAACTATAATTTTGAAACTTGGTCAGGTATATTATAATAGTTATATATATATATATTGCAATACCAGGCCACAAAATTTTTATCAAATTTGGGTTCGCACAATGGGTAACCTCTGTGCAACCTGTAATAAACAGTGGAAATTTATTTGAAAACTTGAGTTAAATTCAACTGCCAGATGGTCGCAGCTCGTGGCATGGTTCAAAGTGGAAAATTGCTAATCCTGTGGTGAGGTTCGATTCACGGTATTGATGAAATTAATAATTTAAAAAACACAATAAATTGTTTTGTATTTATATTACATGGGATGGTAATCTATAATTTTGTTCAGGTATAATTATTAATTATTATAATATTATACACCAATTATTTATATACATACCAAGCAACAACATTATAGGCAAATTAACCTGTTAGTGCTCAGCGTTATATTTATAGGACAGTTTCCTTTTTCAAAAACATATATTGTGGTAGGACAATTGTTTCAATTTTGTCTTTTATCTAGGAGAATTAAAAATTTCCCTTCCACCATAATTTATTAATGATTTAAGTTTTTATCACTAGATGTATAACTATAAGTTGCAGGGACATTTCGAACAGAAATGGTAACAAATAGTTGATATTAGCCATTTAGTTGAATAACATATTATACCACTTTTTTCATAAAACCACTTTTTGCACCACTTCAATATAAAAAGTCTGGATAAAACGGGTTAAGGAGCACAAAATGGGTCATAATGTGGTCCCACTCTGCAACCAATGAAAAAACGCGGAAAGAGCTAAGAAAGCTCCGTTCGAACCCCCAAACTGCTAATCTTGAGCACCGATTAGCGGTGCTCTTGAATTTTACAATTTCAATTGTATAATAATTACGATATAGTTGTCTTAATAAAATATTCCTTTACTTATTTTTTTTTATTTTTTACTATTTTTTTTATGTTTACTTATATTAAAATCGTAAGAAATTAGAAAACTTTTGCTCATATGTTCGTAATCCTTAAATCCCTTAACTTGAACTCCTTTAATTGGGATTTTTCTCAAAGTTGACCGGATACTTAACCAACCAAACAGGTGTTACCTTAAATATTTGTTTCAAGTAAAGAATTTTAAGCAAAGAAAAAGTAAACAGTTAAACTAAAATAAGTTAAATTAAAATGTAAATACAATACAATTAAAGATATCGTAACAATGTATATATATATATATATATATATATATATATATATATATATATATATATATATATATATATATATATATATATATATATATATATATATATATATATATATATATATATATATATATATATATATATATATATATATATATATAATATATATATATATATATATATATATATATATATATATATATATATATATATATATATATATATACACATATATATATATATATATATATATATATATATATATATATATATATATATATATATATATATATATATCGTAATTTTGTTAATTTTAATTGATCTTTAAAACATTTTCAGATTTATTTTTATTTATTTCAGTTATTCATTTATTTATTTTCATTTTATTCATCACGTGGCATGCGACGATACTATTTCTCTATTTTTGGGAGAAGATTGTGAGAAATCCTGAACAAGGTTGTTATTTGGCAATCGTATGGCAAAAATATTTATTGCGCAAACTTTATGTGCATTTCTTTAACATTAAATATTTCATAAATTTGATGATATTTCGCGCCATTTTTTATGATATTTCTCTCTTTTGAATGAATAATTTGTCCTTTTTGAGGCATTTTGTTGGGAAAACAGCAGTTTTTAAATTTAAAATATATTTAATTGGTTAGAAAAATGAAAGGTATAATAGCAGATGATAGAGCGAAGTAAGTGATTGAAAAAGCAAAGTGCAAACTACTGGTGAACGAACTATACATTAATTGCAGAAAATTCCTTAGGAAATTATAGTACCGACATTTTACTATTTTAACATTGAAGCATTAATTTTTCAGTTCCATAAAAAATAGAAACATAATTTTTCAATAAATTTTAATTTTTAATTTTTTAAAAAGTGTCATATAACACATTTGAGAAATTTTCTGTAATATCTTTAAAGCATTTTTAGATTTTGTGTTATTTTAAGATTTTTTATTATATTTATTTATTAATTATTTGTATTTTATATACATTAATTGCAGAAAATACCTTGCATTTTAATATTGAAGCCTTACATTTTCAGTTCTATAAAAAACAGAAACATAACTTCTACATAAATTTTAACTTTTAATGTCTTAAAAAAGTGTTTAGTAAAATTTTGCGTAATATTCTGTAATGTTTAAAGTATTTTTAGATTGTATTTTATTTTAATTTAATTAATTTATTTATTTACATTTTATAAGCCTTAATTGCAGAAAATACCTTAAAAATTATAGTACTGACATTTTCACATTTTAACATTGAAGCCTTACATTTTCAGATCCATGAAAAACAGAAACATAATTTTTTAATAAATTTTAATTTTTATATTTCAAAAAAAACCTTATAAAGCATTTATGAAATTTTTCTTATATTTTAAATCGCTATTACAAATTAAAAATAATACAAGCCATCAAGAATTAGAAACACTGAATTTGTAAGCATGGTAATAGGTTCCTCCTTCAAACATTTTTTATAATTTTAAAGAGTGATCATTCTTGCGCTTATTCAATTATTCCAAGCCAAAAAAAGAGGATAAAAAATAAAAATTAAACAAATCAGAAATAGGGAGGGTGGTCTAAAGAAAAAAATGTACTACTATCCCCACAGAATCCAAACATCAAATTTATCACCCCGTGAGCCGACGAATGATAAATCTTCTCTAATCGAGTATTGGGCATAGTTGTCGACCTTATAGAGTATTCTTAGTATGAGATTCGACTAGTATTATTAATGATTGTAGGTCACTTATGTCAGCGCTGATGGTCGTCTATTAGCTGTTTATGATTATCTTTTAGCGGAACCTGGGGTGTAAATGCTACCATTTAGGACTTCAAAGTGGCTTCTGGTAAGCTGCTATTTGACAAATTGGAATGGTGAATTGAACTACCTTCCATCATCCATCAATCCCTTTTGTGAGAGCTAGTTGGAGAAATTGCTAAATTATTGATTTTTATTGAATTTACTTTGAAGACACAATAAATAAAGTATGACCAAAATGTTTACTAGGCTTACTGTACTAACCATTTTTTATCCCCTACTTTCTATTTATTTTATTCCTCTTTTTCATAAATAAATGAATTATTCTTTTTTTTAATGAAATGATTTCTCCTTTTTTAACATCAGAAACTAGCTATGAGTAAAGAAGACAAAAGTTTGTTATTAATAAGAGAGTTCCAAAAGCACCGTTGTTGTACCTTTTCTCGCCACAAAATGGTGATCAGGGTTACTAGAAAATTGTTTGTAATTTTTTTTATATATATATATATGCACTTTAGTTTTACGTGAAATATCTGTGAATTATTAGAAATTTTTAATAGGTTGTTTTGAATTTTAGCAGATATACAGGGTTCTCTTTTTCGTGGAAAAAGGAAGATACTCTTGGATCCAGGCTAGGAATGTTTTTACGACCAGATTTTTATCATTTTTTAATTTCTTATTTACCACAAAATAAACTCTGGGAAATAAAAGGCCAAGAACTAGTTTTTATACTTAAAAAAAAAAACGTCTAAGATTTAACAAAGTTAAACACTGTTCCTATTTCCTCAAAATATTTTATATATTAATAAAAAGTTAAGAACTCATTTTCGTAGAATTTTAGTTAATTCAGAAATTATTTTAAATCTCTTACTATAAGATAAACGTAACAAAATGATCATATTTATATGCATACGTGTATACAAGACACAGCCATATTAAGCAAATCCTCATTTAAAACTGTACAAAAGCTTAATAAGCTGTAGAAGATGCACTTGGAAAACCGCTATAAATGCACCCCTAATCATCATTAAAAGAAGAAAAAACTTTATTTTTTTTTACATAAAGTCCCAAATGTCAAAAAAGCAAAATATCTAGGATTTACAATGACCTTAAATGGAATGCTCATATTAAGAATATTATAGGAATAGCGGAACCCCATTCTTAGGAAAAATTAAACTTAGATCAAAACAGTGTATCAGGCCAATAATCTTCCAGGGGGACCACCAAAACTCAAAGGAAATAAATTTCTAAGAAGAATCATTTAATATGAAAAAGTTTTCAGCAATGAACATATTGCCAAGCTGAGTGCTTCAAAAATGCACTTAATTTCAATATCTGTGACTATAAGAATATCTTTAATTTTGATAACACCAAATATAAACTGCGTTTTATGCAGACGGGGTACTATCCAAAAAAGTATATAGTCTTCTTTCTCATTGTATATAATCTTGTTTTATTATCATCATTCTTAATTTTGTTATATAATCAGGACTGCTCCTGACCTGTTGACGCGCTATTACTATTTACTCAATCAGACGAAATAGTTAAAACCCTTCAATGGGCTCAGATCACGATAGATATACAAGACTGGTTCGTAAATTGGAAAACAACAGCGGAAAATCACAAATTCTAATTATACTTCCACAAAGCCAACCAAAAATGTTTAATGATCAAATATAGTTATTAAAGCAAATTACCTTGACTTAATCATAAACAGAAAACTTGCACGGAATGATCACGTCAAAAGCATTATAGACAAAAGCAAACGCAGTAATAATAGTTATACAACCTCTAATTTACAATCAGACTCTAAAATGAAATTCTATACAACAATGATCCGTCCAATACTTTCCCACCTGCCTGGACAACAATACCACAGCATCTCATGAAAAAACTAAATCAATGTCAAAACAAGCTCCTTAGAAAAATCACCTGTCCCAGATGGTTTATCTGGAATACAAATATCCATACAGATTTAAAAACTCTATCGTAGCACATATATAAACTTAATGCAGATTTTTTTAACAAAGGTTGTGTTAATTTTTTTTTAGCAAACTTTTGATGATATAGTTTTATTTGACAATACAAAAAAGGTAGAAAATGAAAGGTAGGCTTTATTAGATTAGGAGAAATAGCGCTTGATAATTTTTAGAACTTCTCTGAACTCAAAACTTTAAAGCGATAAAATAATGAGATTTGTTGTTTGGAGAAAATAATTTAAAGCTTCACGCTGCTTAGTTTTTAGATTTTTTAAGATTTTGTCTTATTGTTGTTTAAATTGGTGAAAAGCGATTTTGATGAATAAATCTAATCTAATAACTGTTAATAAATGTTAACTTCTGAAATCTAATAACTGTTAAATATTCAAATAATTTTCAGAAATTGTTAATTGCGGAATTGTATTGGTATAATTTTGTGAGAAAAAAATATTTGAGAATACCTCATGCTTCATATTTCAAGTCTTAATTGACTTTATATTTTACGTACATCGAAAGAAAGTGCCAAATCGATAAATATCAATCATTAGTTTATTTGTGAAAATTAAATGAAAAGAGTATCAAAAGCATATTTAGAATTTTCCCTCCCCGCCTCCACTCCTTTACAGTTGAATTCGGCAGGGAGAGAGAAAGGGCCTCTTAACAATTAAAAACAATGATTTGCAGAATTATCAATTTTAGCAGCTTCCTGTTAAAAATAAATAAGTAGTAGGAAATATAATTATTTTTTCTTGTTGCCAGTTTTGAATGAAGCAAGATAATTTAACTACTAGTTAAAAACTTTTTTAATGGTTTATAAAAGGCTTTTTACATCATGCGTTCGTTGCAGCATTCGAAGTTACTCAAGGAGGTTGACTGTAGTGGCGACACCAGTTTCATACTCTATTGTATCCACTGAGTTAATACTATACTTTATTTACAAAATTGGACACCTGGGCCACTTAGCGGCCCCTATCCCATACATCTAGAAATTTACAGAAAATTAATAGTTACAACATTTTGAATTTAGCTGTCGATGTGGTAGCTAATAGAAAAACAAGCACTTTGCTTGAGTAAATATAACATTTGAATATCTGATTCATCGAATCTAAGTTGACATATATAAATATAAACATAATTTGACATATATATGCGTAAGTTGACGTAAATAAATATTTACATAAATTGATACATATTTCACCAATTAAATTTCTATATTTTAACTAGCACATATTTAATTGTGACATACATTGAAGTTTATTTGAATACATTGTGGTAGCCATAAAAAAAAATTAAGCCGTTTGCTTGTGGAATAAATAAACAAAATAAAAAAATTTCATATGACAAATTGACGTTTTTACTTAACACTAGAAATATTGATTGTAAATTGACTTAATATTGACTTAAATTAAAAATAAAGATAAAACATGATTTGATTTGTACAGTAATTGATTTTTGAAAAATGAAAGGCATAATTGATGAACTGAGTAAATAAATACATCAATTTTTCCACCTGATTCCTCTCAAATATTTAAAGTAGTAGTGCTATCTTTTCCTCCTTCAAAAAATAGTTTTCAATGGTTTTCTAAATAACAATTGGAATACTATTGTAATGAGGAATATTTTTATACTATCCTACAGCTGTAACATTATCATCATATATTATCTAATTTCTTAGAATTAAAATTTTTTTTATCTAGAATGATTTGTCAACCACTAGATACGAATAAATTGAATAGTTGTATTAATGTCTGTTAATCATAATATAATCTCTTCATCAATTATGCCTTTCATTTTTTCAAAAATCAATTACTGTACATATCAAATCATGTTTTATCTTTATTTTTAATTTAAGTCTACAATCAATATTTCTAGTGTTAAGTAAAAACGTCAATTTGTCATATTAAATTTTTTCATTGTTTGACCTGTTTCATTTTTTCATCAGCACTATAGCATTTAAAATACAAAATATAGTATTATTATACAATTTTAAAATTCTTATAATAAAGTGGTTACTAATTATTAAGATGCAAAATTTCTTAATTTTAAGGTGGTGACTGTTGATGGTGCCTCAGTGGAGACATCGAAGTGCAAAGGATTAAAACAAACTTAAAAACAAATTCATGACTGATGGGATAGTGTCACGGCCCAGCTTCAGAGCTATCATCTCTCATTTTCATCTTAATGTCTAGTGAGGGATGCCAATGACGACTAGTAAATAGAAAAAACTACTAAAGTTAAAACCTTTTTTAGCATGTATTTTTCAGTTTACTATTGAAAGTGAATGCAAACAATTATTTCGTTTAAAGTATGAATAATTTGCAATTTTGGCGGTAGTTTTGATTGAATCGTTAATTAAATTAAATAAATATAAATGTGTCTAGCCTCTACCACTTTTTACATTTATAATCGGCAGTGGTATCCCTGCTATTTAAACTGAGAGTTTTGTCTAATAAACTATATTTTCCTTAGCGACTGCGTCCTCTCAAAACATTTCAGCTAATTTTCCTGGACAAACTTTGCACTGATGAAGCCCGGCTACGGGGGTAGGCGAGGGAGTGCTAAGGGAGTCCAACCCATTTGTAAATTTTGTAAATATTTTATTTTCCTTTTCTTTCATTACTGTTTTATTATTGTATCAATTGCGACTTATTATAATATTTAACTCGGATTTCAATTTGCTTACACATTTGAACTATTTGATATTTAAACCTAATGTTAAGCTCAACACCCTTCCTCCAATTTTAATTCTACTGAGATGAAAGAGCAGATATCCTGAATTGGATCGTAGCATTAAGAGAAGCGACCTAGTAGCATGTTTGTAACTAAAAGAAATATTTCATTCGTTTGGCTAACAAGTTAGTTTAAAATTATGACAAGCCTTAAATCTCGGAGCTTTATACAGAATTTAGTATTATTGAAATATATTGGTGAATGTTTTTTATTTTCTAGGATAAATGGTAACAGAGAAATAATTGAGTTACTACTCCTTATCTTTTTGGAGAAAAAAAATACATGTTCCAAAAATACTGTTTAAACGGTTCACCTCCAGCACAAAGGATTAAAACCATACTGAATTGAATTTGTCAATGCAAGATTCAAAGAGGAAGTTTTGCCACCTTAAATTTAAGAATGAAATCTTCCAGAAAATATGAAAGAATTGGCTGTGACGTAAACTTCATGCTTCAGTTATTGATTTAGAAGGATTTCACCATCACAATATTTAAATAATTGAAATATGTAAGCCATTTATTGCGAAGTCTGGAAAACTTTTTGCTCCTTATTGCTATTGGATAAACTACATAAATATAATGAATTATGCTGATATAAAACCACAAAAGTACTCTCCACATAGGCCATTACCTCCTACATCAAAAAGCCTCCACACGGTCTTTTATATGTAGTCCGCACAGACTGTTTAAAAAGTGAACCAGTTGTGCGCATGAACCCAAAACCTCTTATAAAAGTCCTAGTCCTAGTGTTTCGATCTTATTGGGCACCTGGGCCGCGAAGCGGCCCCTATCCCATTCATCTGGAATTTTAGAACAGTTTTGGTTGAGCAATGAGGTAAGCAGGCAATGGAGTCTTATAAAAGTAATTGAGAGAAATTTATCATATATATTTGAGAATTGAATCTGTAGTGGTTGACTAGTGAATAATTCGAACCATTAATATTCATAAATAAAACAAATTTTTAGTCATATATTTGCTACCTCTTTCTTATTTTAACTAAATTTTGTATTAACCGACTCGTTCGGAAAGTGGATATCCTTCACAGTGGTCTGATTGGACTACCTATAAAAAACCGTGTGGAGGCTTTCAGTTACAGGAGGCGTTGCATAGGTTCGAATCATTTAGAAAGTTAACTTTTTAAAAAAAAATAAACAAAAATATTGTATCTTATTTCACTTTTATTTTATTGATGTATAAATCATTTGAGTCCTTTAAAAAGATGTTACTTTTTCAATTTTTTTTTAAAAAAATGTTTTTTTATTAGGATTTATTTTTCAGAAGGAAGATAATTTTTTCAACCATAATAACAATTCCAAATTGTAAAATTATCTATTTAGATCTGTACTGTTAAGCAACGTTCAGAGCTCTTTTAATGCTACAGTAGATGGAAATATCTTCTTCACGCAACCAAATACGTCTTACTACTTTTTCATATAGAAGTTTTTCATACTTCTTGTAACCAAGCAGTACTGTGTGGTGTTAACTATGAAGATAAAAGAAGCATTTTTTAATTAAGTTGCATATTTGAGATCAATCATTTTGGAGACCTGATAAGAATACTGTGTCAAAACTGCTAATTTTAAGAGTTTTATATTTCAAGAAGCAGCAGAATTTATGTTTTTCTTTATTATTTATGGATTAACTAATTTAAGTTAAAATCGCCTTCACTACACATTAATAAATGCATGATAAATCATACATTTAAATCATACTTGCCAACTCTTCCGGATTTTATTGTTTTATTTAATGTTGTGGCAAAATGTATATCATCACATTTATTTTATTTGTCTTTATATAAATTAGAGTTAAAATGATTTTGACTACCATTGCGTTTAAATAATTTAAAAATATATATAACATGCTTGCTCGCTCACTGGAAGTGGTCATCAACCTTTCTGATCAGAACGTTTCCTCATATTGGTACAACTCTGAACAACTCCAAAGTCAAACAAACACAGTTTAGAGCAAGCTGCTCATTTTATTTCTTGATTCCTTTTTAGATATTCAGGCAAAGTGCTTGAAACATTCATAAAAGCAACTCCATTCCCTGCTAATCTCAGTGCTCAACCAAAACTGTGCTAAAATTCCAGATGAATGGGATAGGGGTCGCCAATAAAATCAAAACACTAGGACACTGGAAGTGTTTATAAGATTTTGCTGGATTTCAACGAAATACCGGTTGACAAGTATGTATATACAGAGGTGCCAACTTGCTCCGTACAGTGGATGAATAATTTCGAGTAGTAATTTTTTTAATGTATGGTTTAACCCTTTCGCGCTGACTGTCACAAATACGTGCCAGCATAAAACCGTATCAATCAGGGTAAAAAGACAAAATTGGTAATCAAAGTATTTCCTTAGCAGTTTATTTGAGGGCGGAGTTATAATTGTTTGATTTATTTAATTCACCATTACTTTGTTCAAAATAAAACTATTTAGTTGTACTTTGAATTAACATTGATTATATATATGATTAAACTAACAATAATTAAAGTAAAAGCAAAGTAAGTGTGTCAAATTAGCAACGACTACATTTAAGTTACCGTTTTTTATTTAATTACATCCTGATTCTGATTTTGTACGAATTCTTTTCTGAATCACCCGTCCCCAAGGGGTTAATATAATAAAATAAATTTGTAAGGTCCCGCAATACTTCTAAGTAATTCAAAGACATGTAATTCACCACTTTATTACAGTTTAGTCGTGTTAAATCTTTTAAAAAGTAAGCAAAATAAACCAAATATCCCAAAATTTCAGTTTGCAGTTCGTTTACCTTTTTTGAAATTATTTTGTCGTAACCGGAGCAGTTGGCATCTGTGTATACATATATATATATACACACATATATATATATATATATATATATATATATATATATATATATATATATATATATATATATATATATATATATATATATATATATATATATATATATATATATATATATATATATATATATATATATATATAATTTATTTATATATATATATATATATATATATATATATATATATATTGCTTTGGCTATACTGATACAATATTAGAAAGCATTCCTTTTTGGGGATATAATCGTGTGAGCTGATGAAGAGATATGCTTTCATTATTTTGTTTTCCGGCTTTTTAATTTTCTTTAAATACTTTTTCCTTTAAAAAAAAAATTTTTTTTTTAAATAATTATTTTTTCGTCTTTTTTTCTTTCAATAATCTTTATTATTTTCCATGTTTTCTCCATATTTTGAACTTATTTTATGAGTTCTATGTACTTGCAGCTTATGCGCATTAAATAACTCATTAATTTTGTTCGTTTCTCTAGTCCCAGTCCGGTTGGTTGGTCGGGGTGCCTGACCAACCGCCCCTTTACCCCTTCATCATGAGATGCGGATCCTTGTGGTGTTTCCTTGAAGTCCTTGTTACCTAAAATTGAGAGTCTTCGTTTCTCTCTTTTTTCCTTTATTGTGCTACTTATACATTATATCAAAATTATTGTAGTCATGTACATTTTATTGTTCCCGATAAAAAAGCCATAACATAGTGATTTTCTATTTTTTTTTATTGCTTTTTTTTGCCTTGACGTATACCTAGGTTCTACCCTGTATCTGACCATTTAATGCCTGTTTAACCCTTTCTAAGGCTGTGGTAATTATACTTACCACCAATTTTAAAAGTTCATGCTAAATTATTTTATTACTTTTAATTTGAGACTAGATTTTTTAAAAACTTTATCTCTGATGATGCGCGTTTCACTAAAATTGATGACCATATGCTAGCTCTAGAAAATGCATAATAAATTATAATAAATATAATTCCTTTTGCAGGTGTAGCATATATGAAATTTATTTTAAAAATAAGAACTAAAAGTAATTAAGTTCCTTACTTATTTAAGACATGCTGATATATAATATATAATGACATATTTAATATATAATGTATAATGTATAATGATATATAATATATAATGACATATGATATGTAATGGGCTGCGGTAAATCACCCAAAAAATGACTTTTTATCAAATAATCTAATTGATTTTTTTCATACCCATGGAAAGCTGGGTGAGTTTCAAGCCGCTACTGAGGAACAAAGAATATACTGCCTTTAACCACTGAGTCCAAGTCTCTAAAAAGTTACTAATGATATCTTGCAAAAAAGTGAATTATAAACTTTAAGATATAAAATTTTAAAAATCATAAATTAAAAAAAATATTAACTAAATTAAGTTCTAAAATTTAAAATAGAGCAAATTGAATATTTTCTTGCAACAACACTGGCATGATATTAAATCCAATATGAACGTTGCACTATAATGACCATGAGAAATAAATAAACGGTAACATTGAAATATACTCTGACACTTTTAATCTTTAAAAAAATGAATAGTTAAATTCTCAAATTAAAACATTTAAAATATCATTAACCTAAATTAATTTTGAAAATTGTTTGTTATATTCTGAAAATTTAGCCATTTTCTAGCACTTTATACATTTTATTATCAGTTTTCTTTTAATGTTTTCTGACGAATTATTTTTGTTTCTATAATAAAATTACTTTCACATAGAGTTTATACCGGAGGGAAAAAACCACAGTTATTATTATTATTCATTATTTCCATTATCTCATCCGGGCAACAGTCGAACGTTTTTTAGAAAGGAAAAAAAAAAACGGCATTATCATAATAACCCATAATAATTCAGATTATTCGATATAGTCGAAAAGCAATGATAATGATGAAGGGCTACAAAATGGTATGGGAGAGACATATTAATTATATGGGGTCTGTAAAAGACACTAGGAAACAAAGACAGTGGATAATTCCATGATCATTCATAGAAATGTATTAACATCAATGATAAGGAGTGAGGGAACGTGAATTGTTTATGGATTTGATGAAACTAAACGATTAAGAGTTGGTAAATACTTCTGATGTTTTGGAAATTGCTATTTAAGTGATCATTCACGTCGGTGACGTTTTCACCTTTTCTTTCCCCTCATCTCCCTCAATTTCTCCCTCATTCTCGTGAAATGACCTTCTATATTATACTATAGAAATAATCCTGCTACATGTATGTATTAATCACCATTAAAAGTAATTTAATTTTTTTTCCAGTTTTACTTTAAAAGAAAATATTCAATATGCCTATTTGTGTTAGTTTATAACCTAAGGGCCAACATTCACCATAACTTTTTTAAAACGGCAGAAATGTTCTTGTGGCTCTTTTGCTAAGGAAAAAAAATTTAAGTGCCTTACACTTGAGACGAAGCTATGGTTTTAGACTATATGCACCATATTTCCAAGAATTATCTGAGATTTAGAAATTACAAAGAGCTTAGTTTTTTTTTTTAATTTATTAAAAAAAAATTAAATCATCAGTTTGGCAAGATTTTTCCACCTAGATGAAAATTATCAAAATAATAGTATAATGTTTGCAATCCCAGATGAAGTGGCATTGAAGTAATATTTTGAATGCTGGATCGGCAAGACAGATCAAAATCAACATTCAATTTGCTTGAATCGGGAGCAGGAGAGAATTACAGTTTAAGATCAATCTAGTTCATATAAAATATATATTATTACAAAATTTAATGTACATTTAACTTTTTTTTACGAAATCAATTTTTTATAACCTGGATTTTCAAATAAAATGCAACCTTAAGTCATAAAAGAATATTCCCAACTTGTTCTTCGCAGTTTAAATAATATAAACTTATCAACTATTTTATAGTTGAAAAACATTTAGAGAAAAAAAACTATTTTGACTACTTCAATTTAATTGTGAAATGATACAAATTTAAAACATTAAAAAATTAGACTTTTAAAAAACAAGTATACATATTTTTAACAAATTAGCTATAAAAATATGGCAATAAAATCTGCCACATTGATATTATATAATCGTCTAAGAAATTTTAGAATTTTCATATTCTTAACTGTTCAGAAATATGTGTAAAATAATTATGAACATAAAATTTTCACAAAATTGTGGACATAATGTGTTCACAAATAAGTGTAAAAATAAATCTAATATTAGAACATTCGATTTACGTACCTTTTTAATAAAAATTTTGTTAATAAAAAATTTTTTCAAATTTTGCGTGAATAAAAAATCCCTCTATGGAGTAAATTGTTATATTAATCTCTATATGTGGATGTCGCTTTATTCAATATATATGAATAAAACAATTAAATATTATGAATATAAATTAGAGAACGTTTAAAAACATATTAAGGATTTACCGACTGGTTTGGTATTATGCTTGTGAATGAGCTGTCTATATATATTCCAGTTTCTACAATCTTTTTTAGATAGTACTACTTTTACTTCAAAGAAGAAGATCGAAAATCATCTGGATTAACTTTTTAATAGCAAAAAAGAAAACACTTACGCACGTGGAATCATGTTACCGCCAGAAAGAAGAACCAAAATGGGCAATATATGATCCACTATAAGAAAATCGCCTTTCATTTTCATATTTAAAAAAACATATTGCATTCCGAAGAACCCAATATAATGATGAACAATATCACTTGAAATCAAATTAAATGAAACAAGAAAAAAAATTACTTTATATTTTATAACCTCGTTGAATAGTTGACCCGATCTTGGGTTTACTACTACTAATGTTCAACTCAGTAGCCTCGTAATTTGAACCCAATCCAGAAGACAAGGGAACGCCCGGATCAAGTATTGGAGAAGTTTGCCTTCGTGAAGGACTTTTTGATAGAACTAACCTGCATTTACGTTACTTGGAGAGAACGAAAACCTCCCATGGCAAAGAGACGCTAATCCATAATCCGTCTTCCACTAAAGATATTTTACGAGAGCACTGTGGACAGTGTAAGCGGGGAGCAGAATTCGAATCGACCAGTCATCGCTGGGATTCGAACCCGATTTACCTTATTGGAAGGCGAACGCTCTATCCCCTGAGCCATCACGGCTCAAACAAGAAAAATTCATTAAAACAAGAAGCATTCATTAAAATAAAGATTTCTACAGCGCTAGAAAGAAAATCACCAACCAAGCCGGGCGAAGTTGAGATCGCTCAATTCATGCTCAAGAAATTTTTGATATTCGCATCAACTGTTCTGAAAAAAAAATATTTAATATCTATAACTGGATCGACAGTATAATACTTTGTAGTCACACAGTGTATTATTTTTAGTTTCATTTTTATTGTTTCTATTTTCAGTTTAAATATTTAGTTTCTTACAACATTACCATTTCAAAAACTGTCAACTTGAGAAAGTACAGTAAGTTTTTATAGTCCAAAATAGAACGTATTCATCGCGCAAAAACGTCGCATGCAAATAAGTGATGTCATCATAAATCGGAGCATTAACCCTCGATGTAGAATAAGTTGCAAGTTTGTCGCATTTTATTTAATATGACAATCTGATTACTGTGGACGTTATAATTTTTTTATCCCAATAGACATCTTTTTTTTCTGTCTGTATATTAAGAATCTTTATTTGATATGGTGATATTTGCCTGATCTCAGTCAAGCTGTTTTACAACAGCATTATTTGTCTTTTGATAGGGGATTTCCTTTGTATGGAGCGTTTTGGATTTTCTGTTAATTTGATTTAATGTCTGTGCAAATATCTTTTTTAATGTTTTGGGTAAGCATTTTAATGAAGAATTTATTTTCAAGCTATTTTTATTTGAAATCATTTGATTAGAATTTTTAAAAAAATGCAGTAGTTACTAATTCTTGCAAATATCTACTTAGGTTAAGTGATAGTATTTTATAATGTTACTTTTCACACATAGAACTGCAATATAGTGACCCAAAGAAAAATATACAAGCATGGTGATGACAACCGGGTAAAATTTAAAAATTGGTAGAAAAATATACATGAAATAAATTGAGTTTACTAATTCTTTTCTATAACATATATTTATAAAATAAAACTAATGAATCTAGATACTAAAAATGTTTAACTAATTTCCGACAAATAAAGTGAAATTATAACTTTTAAATCTTCTATCAGTTCTTGAAACATTTATCACCAATTTTTCCCCATTTGTGGTCACTTAAACATAATATATATATAACTGTTAAACATAAGGAAATGTTCTGAGGCATGGAATATTCTGTGAAAATTCGAAAGCATTATAAATTAAGATGATAACTAAAAAGAATAATTAGTACATTGTTAGAAAGTTTTTCGAAGAAAATGGTTAATTAGCAATTTATTTAAATGTTATTTTACCATATTCAAATAAAACAGTCAAATTGCCATAAATACAATGGTATGCAAACTGTTAACTGTGAGAAAAACAGTTCATTAACTGCTTTCACCTAATACGGTTAAACAACCGGAAATATATCGCACCAACTAAGCTCCACCTAATGAAGCTCCTTTTGGGGTATATTTTATAGCCGAGAGGTTTAATCTGTCAATCTTATGAACAACAGAACGGAGGTTCAAGTTTCAACGTTGGCACCACAATATTTATTTCATTCTCTTCAACGCATGTGGAGTTTCCAGTATCCTACACTCCCCAATTTGGGACCCCGGACTGTTAGAATACGATACTCTCATTTACATATAGCTGGGAGCACCATATCCAGTTAAAATTTTGTCTACGGTTTTGAAGCCATGCTAGTTGTAAATGATTAAAAAAAAACAACTCAAAAACCCGTATAGTTTTGTATTCATGATTTTTAACCACACTGTTGCTAAACGATTTCAAAATGAATGGGTAAAAAAATGTTTTTTAACATAAATTTTACGGTTTACTGGTTAGACGGACTGCTGTCGCTTATTTTACCGAAATTTCAGAAAGAAATTCTAACAGTGTAGCTGTGGCTCTAAGCATTTATCTTATATTTCGATTTATTTAGAATAATTATTTTTTCTTACTTTATTTATAGTTACATTTACTTATTTATATATACTTACTTCTATTTATTTACTCATATTTATTTTTATTTATTTATTTATATCTATTTATTAATATTTATGTCTTTGGACAGTAGAGACGCTTTAACTGAAAATTCTCGATTGTTTCAGAGACATCATAAAATTCAAGGATATCTAAAATAAACAAGCGTAATTTTTTAAATTTTTTGACAATCAATACCTCTACTAAGAAACTATAGATCAATTACATTGAAAAACGCGCACTATTAGAAAAACATTTTTACAATAAGAGGGGAAAAAAATGGCTCCATAGATACAGGAGGCCTTATGGTTAGTACTAGCTGGTATAGAAGATTTCGTGCCGAAAAATGATGGATTGTACCTCTTAGAAAAGACCAATCCTTCTTAAGAGTTATACAAGTGCCCTGACACCTCAAGGCCGGATACAACATTTCACGAACATCTCTTTGAACCTTCTTTCTATCCCCTTTACACAAAGAGAATGCCTCACGAGAACTTTGGAATGTTGTTTAGATTTTTTTTTCTTATTTATTTAATTAATTAAAACTAAAGACAGAAGATTTTATTATTAATAGATTCATTTATTTTTGATTAACCGGCATTGAACAAACAACCCATTTTTGGCTTTGGAGGAGCCCATTTTTAGCTTCGTAGCCTTTATTATGGAACACAACCGAAAGACAAGAGGGTTCCCGGATGCGAATTGACAAAACATACCGTAGATTATAAACTAGGCGATTGCACGTGGAATTGGCGATGGATTACGCGTAAATGTGGTGGGAGAACAAAATTATATTAACCTAAACAGTGAAATTCGATATTTTTTTTCTCCTCCTCGACTAGCCATGATGAATAAAAATAACTCATTAATTCATTTTAGTAGAGAATTAAAAAAGAAAATAACCTTTTTATTCTTAGGATGACATTACAAATAAACTGTATTTATATTTTATTAAGCGCAATAATTTATATTTTATAAAACGATCTAGTTTTTTAATACAACAGATTTAATTTTTTTTTACAAGAATTGTGTTTGTGAAGAAATAAAAATAATTTATTAATGAACCAATCACAAAAAATAACGTAACATTTAATACCATGTTTTATTGGAACGCTATTTTGAAGAATTAATTCTATTTAACTTTTATTGTAAGAAAACATAACCTGTTTTAATTTAGTGATTTTCTCTGTTAAATCCATCTTGATAAAAGAATAATGTAAACTTATTTATGAACATTTTTTTTAGAAATTAACAAAGACATATTATTTATTAGAAAAAAAAATTGGAGTATTCAAAAATGTTATCACGCTTTAAAGTAAAAATTTCTTGCAAATGAAAAAATCGATATTTTTAAAATTTTAAAGTAATCGGAAATTCGCAAGCGAAAAAAGAAATATGTGAAATAATTTCAAGAAGGGAAAAATGTACAAATGAAGGGATTTTTCTTCAATGACCTATATCGCGTTTGTTTTATTACTAGAAGCATTTATTATAAAAAAATATTTATTAAATAACTTTTTTTTCAATGGGATGAGATCTTAAACTTCGTGAAAAATTGATTCAATTCCTTAATATATATAAAAGTCCGTAAATACTTCATTTATTATGGAGGTCATAGATACCTTGATACTCTTTCAGTATAAGAATAATGAATGCAATTAATAGAAAATGCACAATTTTAAAAATATATTTTATTTACATATATTGTGTACAGGTTATTCTGCAACGATCATACGTAGCATAAATTTATAGATTCCTAAATACTATTATATGAATTAGGCAATTAAAAACATAATTAAAAAAATAACAGAATTAAAAAATAACATAATTAAAAAAATTTTCAACCTTTATTAAAAACTTCCTGTTGTCAAGTATTAATAATAATTATAATTTTTAACAACTTTTTCAAACAGAAATTTTTAATTCTCAAACTTAATACTATCCTTCATATGAAAATATCCGAAAATTTGTAAAAGAAAAACTATATTTTAAAATTGAGCCATTGGCAACAACAGAGGCCAGATGTATATACTGAGTTTAAATAAATTATATATTATAGAACTCACATTTAGGACTTAGATCAATTTATTATCAGTTCATAAGAGTGTTTTTTAATAAATAAATGTAGTGATTGTTTGATTTATAATTGTAAGTCCTGAGTGTTTAATGTTAAGTTATGTTTCCTTTGAAATAATTTTTGAACTAATCAAAGCAGGGCGACATTCATTTCAACTTAAAATATATCAACTTAACTTTCAATAACTATAGATAAATAAGAAACAAAAATTAGATAAAAACTTTAAATGAAATACTTTTAGAAAAATACCTTCTAAATAAGGTTTAAATAAAACGCAATCACTTCGCCTGAGTGATTTTGTAAGGAATTCTAAACTTTTTAATTTTACAAGTTAGGTGAAAAGTAAATATCTTACAATAGTGGTAAGGAATTAAGGAAATTCTAAATTAAATGAACATTATAACATTGAGTGCAAAAAATTTTCAATTCACTTAAAAGTTCACTGGAAAGTTCCCAAGATATGGTGAAATGCGCAAAAAGTAAAGTTAACACTAAGGGGTCCTAACATTGCATTGCTTTCCTGACCAAACTATTGGGATAATATTTCCAGATTGCGGCAACCCCTATATACTGGGGATCAAAAATCCGAATACGCAGCAAAAAAAAAATTTCTCAAAGTAGGCTCGTTTTAGTGTCTGATTTCCGATTTTAAAATATATTGTCTGCTATTATTAAGCGGCATATTTGAATTCACCCTCTCGATCCATTAAGATTGAGTCCTAGAACGTAAACATCTGATCATTAGATCAAAAGTTTGTTTTAGATTTTTGTTTACTGCTCCCTGTACACTAAAACGTGATTTTTTTTCTTTTGAAATTTCGATTTTAATGCCATTACTTCGATCTCCTTCGGGTTGTGCTTACTTTATAAATTTAATCTCAACTATATTTTTCTCTTCACTTTTAAACTGTAAAGACTTTTTCTCCATTTGTAAATTATGAAAAAAATTATTGGTCTAATTGCGTAAACAGTTAATTCATTAAAATTGGACATTCTCAATTAATTCTTTTCAATAGTCATTTATATTATTAATAATTATTATTTAGACAAAATTATAATGAGGGAAAGTTTGATTAGAAATTTAAAACTTTTTACTGCTATAATTAGGGAATTTCTATCGACAAAATTCAAGTAATTTTTTTTTTCCGGAGCAAAATGCATTTTTATTTAAAAGGGAACAATACTGACTTAATATTTATACGATAAAAGACTCTCTAATCGCTAACACCGATGACAGGAGAAATTTTCAATTTTTTCTTTTCCACAAAAAGTTTAAAATTTAAATTGTTGTTCTTTCATTATAAAGCAATTGTATAATATTCTCGTATCATGTAAAACTTTATAACGAAGTTACTTATCTACCGTTTCGCAGTTATAAAATGAAATAATTATTAAATTATACTTGCATATTAAAATGTAATACTCAATTGTTCAATGAATTTTACGATTATTATTATAAAACTGTGATTCAATTAAAATAATTAGTACAAAATAGCTAAAAATTCTCTTAAACATTTATAAATATTATACATTTATAAATTTCAGCTTTTCGCATCATTGCTAAATAATCTCTACGTCGAAAAATATTTAAAGAATTTCATAATAACAGAAAATTAAATAAAGTTTTAAAAAAATTGTAAATGTTTATCGAGCAGAATCATTAAGTTTAATTAATGAATATAAAATTGGAAACTAAGTCTTTATATAAACAATAAAAAAAAATTAATCTTTTAAGTAAACAAACTTTATTATAATAATCATTTCATTATTAAGTATTAAAGGTTATTGTAAAATTACTAATTCTAATTAGTGGATAAGTAGGAAAAGAATTTCACTACTCGAAATACATTAAATGAAAGTTATGAAATTATAGAATATGTAATAATGTGTAATTTTTCTATCTTAGTTCTATTACGACCTTTTAAAAAACGCTAATAAACATAATTTAGTCAACAGATACAAACGATTATGTCGGTGCTATAACAAAAAAATACGCTTTATATTTTATTTGATGCAGTAGAATCAAATGAAGACCCGCTTAATTGAAATGTCGTACCCATATTTAATTTGTTGAATGTTATGCGATACCGAAAACAAAACAAAAACATAAGCACACAGCTGTTTGGCGATTTGCGAGAACGCTCCTTTAACGCCAATAGAAATTTTCGCCAACCCTTTGCAATCTACGGTATGTTTTGTCAATTCACTTCCCGGATCAATCATCGGAATAAATTAGGTTTCGTGAGAGAAAAAAAATTTATGAAGCAAAACCGCGTTTGAGTTAATCGTATGAAAACCCATGAAACCTCCCACGATTAGCCCGACGGAAAGTGGATTCTAATCCATGATTCGTCTTCCATGGTGGAAATTTGACGTCAGCGCTGTGGTCGTAGCTACCCGGAAATTCGTATCGACCAACCGTCCCTGAGATTGGAATGTGGCTCATCACTATCTCTTGAGCCACCGCTGCCATCAATAGATTTTAAACAGTCAAATTTATCGTCTGAGTGCTTTTTATTGTTCTTAAAAATGAAAAGTGAATATGTTTAAAGCACAAATTTCATAATGTTTATGAACATATTTTTTCCTATTCAGCATTTTAAAAACATTTTGTCTCTAAAACAAGACCAACTGGAAGTAGTATCAACGTTTTGTATTGTAACATCTTATGTTAAAAGAATTTCTTGTCACTCGTCATGTTATATGGTTTCAACTAGTTGTGTGTCTCATAACAAAACTCTAATCCTTTTTCTTCAATCATTTGAAGCAAAATTTTTACTAAACACATTTTTCATTATTATGTATTAATATAGGTAAAAATAAATAAGAAATAAATATTATATTTAAAAATTTATGGTTTTGAAATATAGCATAAAACACCTTTCTGTGTTAAAGGCTCACTTCCAAACGATAATTTTTCAAATTTGCACTTATTTGCAATTATTTAGATATAAGAGAAAGAATTTGTGAATATGAATGAAAAATTAAAAACCTTGAACTACTTTTTCGGATTTTATATTTTAATACAAATGTAATTCCGATAATCTAGCAGATTTTTTTTTAATAACTATTTGACTTTCTAATTAAAAAGTATTAAAATATATTTGTTTCTGGTATTAAGAACATCAGAAGGAAACCGTTGTGTCATCTACATCAAAACAACTTAAAAATTTGTGACAAATTAAAAGGGGTCTTCGAAAATTACAGTTTTGAAGTAAATTTCATTTTTGAAGAAAAAAAAATTTTCAGGAGCAACCAGATTTTCGTAACAAATAAAATTTTCAAGAAGTGCGGGAAAAAAAACCTCGCTAAACCCAAGTAACAACAAGGTTTTCACATTAGACCAATCACTTAAAAATTCTTCGCCATTTCGCAAAATTAAAATTGGCAACATTTGGTTAACCTTTTACTTCACACTGAAAAAGGAAAATCAGGAAACATCAGAACCTAATATAAAGCCAAAAGTAGTAAGCAAGTTATTTTATAAAACTATGTGCTTTAAAAAGATGTCTAAAAAAGATTAGATTACAGTTAGTTATAAGCAATTAAATTTTATTGCATCTATATATTTCAAAAATTATATTTCGAGAATTACTAAAGGAAATTGAAAAATTATTACTTGATTACTTGGAATGGTAAGTACTTTACAAGTAAGACGTAAAAACTGTTGAATGTTATAAGCAAAATGATAACACTGCAAACAAATAATTTAGTTGTAAATTTAAATTTATTTCCTTCTATACAAAGATAAAATGAAGAGAATTCCTTAAAGAATTTAAAAACGAAAAAAAAAAAAAAAAAAAAAAACCTGTCAGTACTTTATAATAGCAAAAGTAACTGTTTTCACTGTTTATTATCATCCATTTCTTATTAAATTACACTTTTATATTTGGTTGCCATAGTAACGGGAGAAAAAAACGAAATGTATGGGCAGAGAAGGAGGCGTTATTATGATAATCATTACGAAGAAGGAAATTACATTTTTCTGGTAATAGTAGTACACCAAGTCACTTTTGCTATAACCATTACAACGTTAGGAAGGGACCCGTTCCAATAACATAATTTAATGCAAAAGTGGCAAGACTAGAAATCAAACCTAACGTGTTACGAATGAAAGGGAATGGTAATGGTCTGCAAAATGAATTACGCGATGCTCAAAAAAACTATGTTTTTTTTTTCGAATGAGTCAAAATTTTTACTTCATTTTCTGTAAGTGGGTGCCACTCTGAATCAGTTAAAAACAAAGCATGGAGCAACGGTGACTCAGGGGAAAGAGCATTCGTCTCTCAAGGCTGTGACCCAGGTTCGAATACCAGCCGTGGCTGGTTGACACGAATTCTTCTACCGCTTGCACCGATCACAATACGGAAGCAAAATATCTTCAGTTTCAGATGAATCATAAGTAAAGAAGCCCTTTGTCATCGGTTTTAGTGATTTTCCTCTTCTTATAAAGCTAATGCGGATTAGTTCTATCAGAAATCCTCCATGAACCCAATGCTTGATCCAGAAGGGATCTTATCTTCTGAATGGGGTTCAAAATTACAAGGATACGAAGTTGAACATTGATAGTCGTAAACTCAAAATTGGATCAGCAATTCAAATAATTAATTTAAAATTGCTTTTTGCTGTATTTTGCAGCTAATAACATTTTCATATTTATATTTTCTTTCTTTTTTTAACTTTTGTTCTTTTAAAACGTCAGTCAATATTTTTTGCTATTGGATTCCTGTTCTTTTAAAATTTCAGTCAATATTTTTTGTTATTAGATTCCTTAATAAATTCCCTATTTATTACTCTTTATTTTTAACTCTATGTAGAGGGTAAATAATTAATTTGTAATATTATTATTTTTTTGCAGCTTATAGCAGTTTTACATTTATGTTTTCTTTTAAAAGCACTTAGTATTTCAGTTATTGATATAAATGTGTGTTCAATTTCCTGTAGTGATTCTCGAGACATATTTTTTTTTTTAAATAAATAAGAACAAAAATGTTCAATCGCCTACAATTGACTGAAAATTAATTTATTAGAAAGACTCAATAGATTTTGGTATTGCTTGGTGGATATTAATGTCTTTTTTAAAACTTACAATGAAATAACTTTATTTATTAAAAAAAGATGTCCGGAACCTAAAAAGTTTAAGCGGTTAACAATATTGAGTATCCTTAATTAAATAGATCTCGTTTTTAGATGTTCTCGCATAAAGGTTCACGTAATAACTAGTTCAACCACAATCACATTTTGTAGTGTTGTGCCTTTAAAAAATTGCACTTTTCGTACAAAGAATGTACCAATTTTCTTCTGGTAGCTATTGAACTATTTTAAAAGGGCACCTGCGGCCGCTAAACGGCCCTTTTCCCATCCATCATTGTTTCGTGAGATCGTGAAGTTACTTTTAAAAGTATGATGGCGAAGAAAAGTCATTAAATTCCAATAGACCGGTTTGAAAGTCTGGTAAAAATCATGAATATGGTAAGATCACTGGATTAATGTGGCCTGTTTGACACTGAGATAATGTGCAGCTATTGGTCTAATGTTCACATCATCCTTTGATCTAATGCTCACAGCCTTTCAAAATCAAAGATGCTATTAAAGCCGAATGGTTTTATCATAGAAATCTGTTGAATCAATGTTGGACATTTTAAGTCGTGGTGAATGTTCTCATTTCTAATAAACCATCTGGTTCTGGGAATTCTCCTGAGTATAAAAATATTTAATTTGTTTTGAAGGGGTTTCATCAAGGTATTCCATACAGGTGATGCATATTTTATAATTCGTCGGATCATTAAAGTATAGGGAAGTTTTTTTTAAATTTAAATTGGAGTTTACTTTTGTATGAAAGCTTTTGTATTTTAACTGATGCAGCTTAAACTTTATTTAAAACAGATGATATGGTCAGTCCAGATGAGTTTACTATTTATTATAAAACCAAGATAAGTGACCTTTGTGATTTTTTTTTTTGCTAGAATGAGGCTATTGACGAAGGTTATGTTAGCTACCAACAAGGCTGAAAGCTCTTATAGTATTATATCATGACTGTAAGGTGCAAAAACCGGTTAGATAATCCTTTCATTGAACTTTTTCTTTGACTACTAAGATTGTTTGAACATTTATAACAAACAAAAGGACTTTTTTTGTTTGAACAGTCATAAAAAACAAAAGGACATTTTTTGTTTGAACAGTTATAACAAACAAAAGGGCTTTTTTTTCTCAACCAAGAAAGTAAATGTTCTTTTTAATCTTTACCACAACGACTTATAAATAAAATGGAACCAGTTTTTCATCTTTCTTCAAAAAAGATGAACTTTTGAATCTCTTGCAGACACATCCCCAGGACTTTTAAACAGAATATTGATATTTAAATATGATTAAGGTGTCGTAAGTACCAACTAAAAGCACTAAAGACGTCAACATATTCAATGTCTCCCCCGAATTTTCATATTTCCAAGAAACTTTTTTTCCAGTTATAGGGAACTAAAGCTAAAAAGATTTTTTTTTCTTTTTAAAATCGGACAACAATTTTTAATAAAACTTTATTAAAAATACATAAATTATTTAAAAATAACGAATAATAAACAAGAGTAGGCATTTATTTGTAATTAAATGTAATTGGCCACCTTTTGCAGCGATGCAAAAGCATAAGCACTAATTAAAATTCTCAACAATGTGTCGCAAGTCTTTCTAACTTATTATCTAATTCGTTTTCGACGTAGCGGTTGCTTCTGAAAGCAAAACTTTCGGTTCAACGATTGTGTACACAGCTTTTCACCCTGTCGTTTTCCTAGCAACTGGAAAGAGCAGATATTTTGCTTTTCATTGTAACAAAAACCAGAGAGGCCAACCGAGCAGCGGATAAATATTTTCGAGTTGAATCTTGGTTTAGTAAATTCATTTAATAGGGTTGTTTCTTACAACTACTTCTAAATAATTCAAAGGTACATCACTTTGTTACAGTTAAGCTGAGTTGAGCCAACGGCTTCTATAACTGAAAGCTTCCACACAGTTTTTTTAATAGGTAGCCCGATCAGACAGACCACTGTGGAAATAAACCAGTTTACGAAAGAGCTATATAATGGAAAATCTATTAAAAATTAGAAAGTGGTAGCAAATATATGTGTAAAAATTAGAGTAATTTATGAATATGATTGATTTGTCTTATTTACTTGTCAACCACTACAGATTCAATTCTCAAATATATATGATAAATTTCTCTCGGTTTCTTTTAAATAAAGGGCCGTACGGCCTCAGACGCCCAGTTCCACTACAACGAACGAACGAACTTTTTAAATAGAATTCGGGTCCATGCTCACAACTGATTCACTGAATAGTCTGCGCAGACTACTTATGAAAAATCGTGTGTAGGCTTTCTGATGTAGGAGGTGATAGTTGAGTCCCTTAAATAGTTAGTTAAATTAACCAAAAATCTGCAGACATTAGTTTGGAGTTCTCTACCATTTTTTAAAAAAATTTGTCCGGAGCTGTTGGTTCAAAAAAAAATGTCATAAGGCTGTTTTGTGAGGAAAAAGATTTCATAAAAGTTTAAGCAAACTTGTCACTATAACTGCAACTTCAGTTGAAAAATACGAAATTACGACGAGAGATTGTAGATTACATATATACTGAATCATTTGTGTTTGTAGTAATCACGAATGGATAATTTCTTTGAAAAACAGTACGGCCACCACTTTTTACACTTTAGTATGGATTGCACAAATTTCTGAAACACATTTTTACGAGGCCCGCTTGCAATGTATTAAAAATACAACCACTTGTCTAACTAAACTTTTATAAATCTTTAAATTGTAGTAAACATGTAGTGGGGGATTAAATTATTTCAATATGCGATCGAATTCACACGTAACGAGTTCTGAATTAACTACACCCCGAATTTAACAAAAAGAATACTTGGTTGGTACTTGGATTTTTAATGAATAAACCCAGAGCGATCACCTCTCCAGCCCAATGAATCCCTTCTTGGAAAAGTTTCTATGACAACTGAAAATTAGAGAAGACTCATAACTTTTTTTGAAGGTAATGATGTGTTTCAAACTACAAGTTTCACCAGAAGAGCAAATTAATTAATTAATTTAGAGAAATTCAGTACTATATTTACACTTTAATAAGTTTGAATGAACTTAATAATCTTTTTTCACTAGAACTTGGTTCTAGCGAGGAAATATTGCCAGTTATAAGCTTGTTCATTTTACCTTTACGGCCACTAGAAAGTTTCGTAGCAGTTGCAGGGTATGATAAGCATATCCACCAATGGTTAGGTTGGTGGCTAGAGAATAATGGTTTCTTTTAGACACTTTAATGTAATACCGAAAAAGTTTATTATCAATCGGATTTTAACAAAGTGATGTCACTTCAACAGTCTACCTAAGTTTTGGAACCCGAAAAACTATAAAAGTGGAGACTAAAATTCCTCTTTAAAAGAGATTAGCAATTTTTTCTAGCATATATGATTTTTCAGTTTACTATAGAAGGAGAATCTAGTTAGCGGGCTCCTCTAAATCTATTATTGCCCTAGGGCAACTGTGACTATTGGCATAGGTCTTGTCTTGCTTTTGGATCTAGGCTCCTATCCCATTCATCATTTAGTGTTTGTCATTTTGCTTGGTTTCTTTGAGGTTAGCAGGCAATGTGTTTGCTGTCAGGGGGAGCATAGGGGAAGGAGAAGAATGTTTTTACTTTAAATATGAATAATTTGAAGTCTTAGTGGTAGTTAGGACTGAATAATTAAAGTGATAAAAAAATAAACGAAAGTATTAAAAAAATGAATCGAGTTCTACCACTTTCAGCAGTTACATCACCAGCAGCATCCCTGCGTATACGTTGCGTAAGCATGTTACGTTGCAAATGTGAACAGTACCTTAAAAAAGGTGGTAGGTGATTAGTATTTAAACTAAGTTGATAATTTTTAGTTTGAAACCGTATTGCGGGCACATGATTTGCCTTTACTGCCATTGTCTCGGGACTGAAAGAAAATTCGCAGTAAAACATTTAACTAATTTCGTGACTTTCGTCAAGTTGATTTTAGAAAGACCCATACTATTCTAAATTACATACTATTTATCCTTATTTACTTTTTTTCAGAAGAAAACAAAAACAGTAAAAATTAACATTAAAAATAGCTAATTTGTCTAAGGTAAAAAGCTTTTCGTTTTTTCATAAAGGTTACTTACTTTACTTTATTTACAAAAATTGGGCACCTGCGCCACTTAGCGGCCCCTATCCCATTTTTCATAAAGGTATATTTTTCGGAAAGATGTATAGATGCGTTCGACTGACAATGAGGGGATCCAGATTCCCCAGCTGTGGCTAGATGATACAAATGCTGCTCCTAGCTTGCATGAACCACCTTGCTAACGTAAAATATCTTAAGTGATAGATGGATCATGAGTTAGAATCTTTTTGCCATCAGGATAACAACCGAAGGTTTTCGTGGTTTTCCACTTCATGTAACTCAAAAGCTGATTAGTTAAACTAGTAAAAAAGTCCTCCGCGAAGGCTAATTTGTCCCAGGAGCTCCCTAGTCTTCCGGCTACAAAGTTAAACATTGAAAATTGTAAACTGAGAATCAGGTTGACTGCTCAACACCAGTTATAAAAAGAAAAAATAATCTGTCTTTTCGAAGTAAAGGATACATTTCCGAAATAGTAATTAGTTAAGTGTGGTCATTCAACTGTTAAATGCATCAGAACGTGTTCTTAAGACTATAAAGCAGATTGTGAGACTTTCTCTATAATTCCCATTATTAATTTCATTATTAAGGGTCATTATTGCCTGAAACGCTTAGAAAACAAAGAAATATTAAACTTTAGTTATTGAAAAGAGACAATATGAAAATATGGTCTAGATTTTGATAAGAAGTGCTTAGATTATATATCTTAGACATCCTAGAAACATTAAATAAAAAGACTTAATACCTCTTAGATTGTGTTCATAGCTTCTAAAATTACCAATATTAGATCAGATTAAGACTGAATTGTTTTGAAAAGTTAACTTAATAATTCTTATAGCAGTTTTCTAAGGGTATATTATTAAAGAAGGTCTTTGCGTAAATGCTATTTATTTAGACTGAGTAATCTGATCTCGAGAACATTTCCAACACAACTGTCAAAAGTTATAACAAAATAATACAGAATGCTTGTAAGATAGACGCTCTTTTCGTCAAAGTCCAACGATTCACCTTTCCGATATCTCTGTCAATAGAACTTCTTTTTTGACTGGTCTTCACCTTAAGCAACATTATCATTCAGAATAAAATAAAAAAAAGACCAAAATATCGTCCTCCACCTGTTATCGTCGACTCAGTTTTAAGTTCTCTTTTATCTCCTCAGAATCTCTGACCTTCTCGAGCATGGAAAACTTTCCACAAAACGAGGTGCTAATATCTTTGAAAGTGATTCCAGTGCTAAACAGACACGTGACTACTGGATTCCCAAGAAGTTAAAAGCCTCCGGCTTTACTTTATCAGAGTAGCCATTGTCCCAGATGAGTTTGATGTGACAAGAACACCCAGGTATTGGGGGGAAAGATTCTGACTTTCTAGGGGGAAAAGCATGTTCTTAAACTCCTCAGCAATCAAGCCTCCTCAGAGCAATTAAATACGCTGCGTTTAATGAATTTTACTTCATTGTGCTACAACGTCAAAAAGTATAAATCATTAACCCATATATTGTAATATCATATGAAGCAAATTTAACCCGTTAGCACCCTCAATTAAGGACAGCTCAGCCAGGACTTTTCGGGGTGACCACAGTCAGAAATTGTTTTTTTAAAAAAAAACAATACTTTACAAAGCTATTCAAAACGGTTTCTAGGAATTCATTAACATGCATAATAGATACACTATGGGGCTCTTCAAGTATTATGTAATCATATTTTGGGCAACTCTCTCTTATCAGCAAAAATAATCAAATTACAAGCCTCCTTCCATGCTTTCCTAAGAACACACAGCTTTAATAGCAGAATATTAAATAAACGATGCAACTTTGGATATTTACGTTTCAATTAGTTTTATAAAATTTCGATCAGAATATTCCTTAAGAATTTGTTGCGTCTTCTTTCTGTACTCATACCTTTTGATCGCTAAAACTCCTTGAAGAAATTTTCTGTCAGACTTTTTCTTTCCTTAAATTCAACTTTATTTTATTTATTTATTTATTTATTTATTTATTTATTTATTTATTTATTTATTTATTTATTTATTTATTTATTTATTTATTTATTTATTTATTTATTTATTTATTTATTTATATTTTTTTTTGTTTCAGTCTTACGTAAGCATCGTTCATACCCAGACTATCAACCGTTGACGAGAATTTCAAACGAAACTCTCTTTTAGTGGTTCTGTTAATTCTTTTTAAAATCCCCCTTTTCCTTAATATCAGATGCGGAGAAGAAATCATATTTTAAAAATTAGAGCAAAAATGTTTGAATTTGGAATAAGGGTGACGAAAATTTTTTTGAATGGTAGAATGGTAGAGAATCCTGCCCCCCACCTCGTTGTGTGCTTACGTAATATTTAGACAACCACTACTCGTAAACATTATTTTTCAATAGGGCCCTTTTATTAATGACTTTTGTTTAAAGAAACAATGAAACACATTTTAACTAAAGCTGGTAAGAAAATCACTTCATTATAGCTTGTTTTCCGGAAAATTAAAAAAATCCAAGGCACTACCAAAATCTTTTTTTAATAGTTGCAACGTTGCAGCAGATATATTGAACTTTTTTTACACGAGTAAAAGTAAATAGTGAGGAATAGGAAACAAGTTTTGTGTTGCATTTATTTATGCAAGTATTTAATCTTACCTAATTCGGAGATTTCAGTCAAATCTGAAATTAGTTTTGTTCCGAAAGCTATTTTGGAATTTCTTTTTTTGTTTGAATGTACAATGGGCAAAAATTAAAATGAAACACCCTGAATTATTTTTGATCTAACTGATCGGATTTTCATGTACTGCGACTCCATGTTAATGGTTCGAGGGGTAACTTCAAATATGCTAATTAGACAGAGCAGACGATAAGTTACGAAATCAGACATGAAAACGTACTTTCTCTGAGTAAATATAACCTTTCTTCGACGGACCGTCAAAATATACCATGGAAATATGGCAGCAACAGTTTGGTCAGAAGAGCGATTCGAAGTTTGATTCCTTTAATGTAAATTTTAATTTTTGCTCATTTATTCCGCCATATCTCACGAATTTTTGAGTGAATTGAAGAACTTTTGCACACAATTATAAAATTTGCTTATCCAGAGATAATTCCACACAAAAAATAGTTTTGATAAAATAGTTTTTCACTGAATGAAAATTGAACAAATAGAATAAAAAATTTCTATTTCAGCATTTTTCTATTTCTGCAAACAATGCAAGGAGGGAGCAATCTTTCAAGTATTGAAAAATCAAATCACAAACGTTTTAAATCTGTACATTTCCTTTATTTTAATGTACTTTTCACTCCTATATCAACATAAAAGGCATTATATAGAGATAAAACATTTATTAATGGCTGTGTTAAACTCCCAACAACAATTTAAAAAATTAAATATTATCCTCTAAAAAAAGACTTTATTTTACGTGAAGAAAAGAATTTCTAAAAGCGAGTGGTTTCAACTCTAATAGAATGTATAATATATTCTACAAAAAATATTTTGAAGCTATCCTTTTGACAGATCCCACTCGACAGGATCTCGAGTTGTCGGTTATCGTTTCACACAGGGTGGGCTGTTGACAACATCACTGATTCAAAATTAAATCAGGGATTGCTTACAAAGATATTCCATTTAAGAAACTGTGACAAATCATAAACAAATAAAAAGAAATTATTCTTGAGATATTTCAAATCAGAGTACAGTTCATCTACATCAATTTTTGTTGTGCTTCTACCATGGCATTTTAGTGGTGAGCAAGTTTTTAAAGTAGCACTTTGGAAAAGGTTCATGGTTGAAAGGTCGTCGAAGAAAAATAAAGAAAAAAAGTGATATGATTATGAATGACGTAAAGCCTTTTGATCATAGAAGAACTTTTAGAAAGATTAATGTCAAACATTGCGACGTATGATCAAAGCGTCATTTTTAAGACTACCGTGTGGGGTTGAGTTTTTCTTTGTTCTTGTTAAACTTTTTTTTAAATCTTTTTATTGATTGTAATTTTATGAATGAAGGCACTGCTGCAGAAAAGGCAAAGATTATTTTCTTTTAGCTACAATATTTTTTAGACGTTTATATCTATTGAATTTTGACTTTTTAATCTCATTGTTTCTTAAGTACAATTTATTTGCACTTTAAAAGGGGGGTCTTGCTGAAATAAACAAGGGGGGAAATGAAATAAGACATTTAATGGCAATGGCGCGTGTGAACACCATCTGCGGCAAACTCTTCAATTGAAAAAAATCTGGCTCCTGAAAAAATGAGTGTAACATCAGAGTTAGCCTTAGAAGGACATATAATAATATTTTAAGTACATTTTCTTTATATGAGTGCAAGTAGAAATAATTCTATGAAAAAACATTAATTGCTTCAAACAAAAAAATTCTTAATTTCTTTTTTCAACTGAAAAGAATATTTAAATTCCAGTAAACTAAAATGCATTATCACGTTTTTTTACATATCATACTTTATTCTTCATTAAGTATTTTGTTTGAACTAAATATTTATTTTTAAAAAATATAATGTCTTAAAAAATTATTTCTTTTTAATATTATTATAGTGTCATAAAAAACTATTATAAGTGCCCCAAAAGGGAAGAAATATTTTAGAAAAAATCATTGGGATGACATATATTTATATTATCTTTCTTTTAATTACATTTTCCTTATATGTTATTGTTTGGGTTTTTTTTTTCAGGTTTACTTCTAATTTAGTTTATTTTTGTTATAATGTACAAGTTTATAAAGATCGAATATGCATATTCACTTGTCTTTGAAAATAACACTTAAGACAAAAAATATATGACCTTTACGTATCGCATCTTAAATTGAATTGCATTCCTCACCACTCCCTACGTAATCAGAGAATCGAAAGTATTTTAAAAAATCCTTGAGTGATTTTTAAAAAATCCTGATTAAAAATCTATGACGCATAAAAACTGCAGCTCGTAAAAAAGATGGCTGATTTGAGATCAGTAAAGTGAAAATATATAAAATCTATTCAAAAACGGAAAAAAATTGTTCCCTTGTTATTGATTGATTATTGAATAGTTATTATTGATTAGTTATTATTGATTAGTTATTATTTATTAATTATTTATTAACATTGATTCTAACTACCAAAACATACGAACAAATTTTAATAATTCATTTTACAAATAGTCAGGCCCGATCGAAGAGCTCTTATATAAAAGAATTTTGTGACAGCATCGGTAAAATGAAAAAATACAGTAACAGTGGTTTTATTATTTTTTAGCTTGTTGTTTCTCAATTAACAATTCATTTAAACTTTTCTTTTTTAGTTCATCAACAAAAATTACATTACTTCTTAAATGACACAAATTAAAACTAATTATACTTATATTTAATTATCTCCTTTTTAGTTAAAAGAACTTTGAATCAAAAAAAAAAAATTGCAAATCGTAAATTAAACTTCAAGTTTTTTCTTTTAGAAAGATAGCAAAATTCGCATTATGGAAATGCTTTCTTAAACTCATCAAAAATTAATTAATAATTCCTTTCAAGAATCTATTAAAATTACTATCTCTGGCTTAACTTTGAGCTATTTGGAGGGTAATTAAGTTCTTGCGTCAACTTCAGCAAGTCGTTAACAGAAAGCCAGTTATTCAATACCTCACCATGTTTCAATTACCGTTCATATTAATTTCCGATGTTGACAGTCTTTCGGCGGTTATTATTAACTCCAATAGTTGAAACGATACTCTATTCAATAAAAAAGTAATTCCTCTTTTTTTTCCCGCCTGACATTGGCTTTCTACCGACAACAATTACTTTTTTTTTTTTTTTTTTAGATATGACGGTCATATTTGTGTTTCTTTGAGACGGCACTTAAGTTTAGAGTAAGTGACTTTTAATGAATGAAATCGGAGCTTGTTGCTATCTTACCGCTTTTGTCCTGAGGTTTTATAATGACGCATTGTTGGCAAGAATTTTTATTTCTCTTTGACTATTTGTCAAGTTTTCGGTACCCTACCTTCAATATTTGAAGATTTAATATAAAAGTTATAAAGAACAGAATAGAACTTTTATGTCCCTATAATGCCGATTGTTGCTAAAGTTATAAATAGACTTCAGTGTACTACCACGAAATGACATTAACTGAATCGAAGGGCATAAAATAAACAATTTCTAGTGTGCATGCATAAATGAGGGAAATGCCAGTAAATTAGCATGATAATTAGCGAAATTAAGACATAAGTTGAATTATAAAATACAGCAAAATAAGACTAAGAAATAAAATATTTACAAATATTATGTATAATATTTACGATAAAATAGCGCTTGATAAAATAGCATCACAATTAAATTAGAATTTAAATTAAATCTGATGAATTTAAAACACGAAATGGCTCACACTTGAAGCAATGCGATGACTTTAAACTATGTATATTATCTTGCCGTGAAGAATTACTTTAGACTTACATTAGACTTTAGAACAGATAAATAACTTAAATATTTTAAAAGTTATTAAACATTTTTATACAATTTGGAGACATTTTTCTACTTAGATGAAAATTATCAAAATCACTGCCTCAGTTTTTGCAAATTTCTACAAGCACTAGCAATAAAGCATTGGAGTAAGTTTATAAATATTAAAAAATTAAATCACAAACGCTTGTCATTTTCACAAAACTGTGGCTTTTCTCCATATTAACGTTTTGCGCCATTTTCAAAATCAGCGTAGGCAGCACTGACTTTAGATAAGCTAAACTTGACCTAACAGTCAAGAGTAACAGTTGCCAACTCACAACAGTTATTAAAATAGCATATTATTAGCAAAGAAGCATTATTTCATATTATGACGGAGCCTTAGAAACACAGCCTTAACATTAAAAGTTTAAGTCTGTATCTCTGTTATTTTGCTGGCCTTGGCATCCTGGTCATTTCTTTAAAGTATCAGCTGATTGATTCCTCGGCAGTGACCCAAATGCCTATAATGATGATGTGAAAAAGTGATACACATGAAAAAAAAATACCTACATGAAAAAAGTACATATTTCTTTATAACGGGAATATTTCTTTTCGTTACTTTCTACTTTAGCATTAAAAAAAAGCTCCGATCGTTGATTACAAATGCGAATATGAATATTTTAAAAGTATTATTATAGTTTGCAAAACTATCTTGCTTTTTGCAAAATAAACCCTAATTCAGAAATAATTGTTTTCTATTATTTTATTTTTCAAAGGATGTTATGCCAAAAGGTATTTAGATTACAATTATATAAATATTGATTTAAGACAAAATATTTTCATTAATTTTTATAATTGAAGTCAATTCACTTTCTGAGAAGACTATCCCGAAACAAATGTGTTACTTTAGTTATGCTTAAAGTTTGTATAATACAGAGCTGGCCACAATATTTATGCTGATGACGAAATTAAAATTAAGAAAGCAAATGTTATAAAAAATTTTCCTTTAAATATCTTTTTCTGTCTTTTATATAATATTGAATAATTTAAACATTACGGCGAGGATAATCTTTCAAAATCCAAAGGTGTATGATAAATTTTATGACCACTTTAATTAGTTGGGATTGTTAGCCCACTAATAACTGGTCCATGTATGAAACAGAATATAAAATCAGGCTGACTACTTTAGTCAACCTTTGAAAATAACTTCAATTACAGAGAAATGCACTGATGCAAATTTATGATATATCAATGGCTTTTTATGGACCTTTGAAAAAGTCTTTAATTGGTAATCGATGCATATGTATTTGAGAAGAAAACGCAGACACTGCAGAGATGCCAACTTTCTGCGTTTTGGGAAAAATATTTTTCTAGTGGAAGTAAATGTTTTTATATTTAATTCCTGAAATGGTGAATTTCTTCAATTTAATTTTGTCAATAGCGCCGACCAGACTGTGTAGGGGAAATGGCTTTGCATCAGAAAGGTCTCGAACCCCGGGCAAGGCATGGTTGTTCTTTCATTCTCTGTACTATCTGTCCTTACTGTAAGAGCAGCATTGGCCCACCTAATTTAGTGCCCCTAAAAGAGTGGCTAACAAATCTGCCCATCAAATGCCTCTATTGACGAAAGGTCATTCCCCCAGTGGACATTGAGAATACATATATAGTTTGTTTAAAATTAAAACTCCCCAGACATTCGTCTGGACCTGTGGCGGTGACTATGGTAACGCGGTATGACTGTTTCAAGTTGGGGTGTGAAGTCACTGTTTTGGAGCGGTGATAGCGGATTGCGCTAATGGTTTTCTAAAACATGGTGGACTGCGCTGCTAACATCTTATCCCTCTTGAGAAAAGTTGATCTACTGCGCTTAAAGTAACCCTTATGACCATCCCTCTTACTTCAATTAAGCAGTAAAACAATTTCTGATAGAAACGTCATCTCACCAATATTTCTCGCCAGAAGCTAGAGAGAGCTATACAAGAATTCAAACACTTAATTAATTAAAAGTTGAAGGTTGAAATTACAAATTAATAAGAGTATTTTAAATCAATTAACAAATGTATTGAAAAATCTTCCATTTAGTCCTAGTCCTAGTGTTTTGATTTTATTGGGCACCTGGACCGCAAAGCGACCCCTATCCCATTCATCTGGAATTTTAACACTGTTTTGGTTGAGCATTGAGGTAAGCATGCAGTGGAGTTACTTAATCTTCTATTTTTCTTTCTTTCTTTTATTAACAAAAAACTGGGCACCCTATCCCATACATCATGAAAATATTTACAGACAGTGAATAAAACATTTTGTGTTAGGCAACATTATGGTAGCTTTGTCAAAAAGAAACCAAGCAATTTGCTTGATAAATAAAACATTTTGCATTACAATAGATTTAGATATGAGAATTTCTATACAGGCATGATTTGAAGATATACGTTGATACTATTTACAGGCGTAATAGATACAGTAATCATAATTTGCAAAAAAGAAACATTGTCGGATTTGATTGTTTATTTTGCAATAATCTTCTATTTAGCAATCTTCTTTTAACTATCAATAATTTAAAATGTAAGTCATAGTGGTAGTTAGGATTGAAAAATTAAACTTTTACTTTTACACTTTTTACATTTATTACCCTATGGCATCCTTGGCATCCTTACCCTATGGCATCCTTGAAAATTAATCCTAGCAATGAACCACTTGTGTTACCACTTTAAACTGGCACGACAGAAATGGGTTAACCCTGAATTTCGAGGATTTTTTGAAAAAAAATCTGCGAAATTTTGCTGGGGAAAAAAAAGCCTTTAGCTTTCCTCCTACTGAATTAAAAAGCAGCCAACTTCTGTTTTTTCCAAGTATTTAATGTGACTGAAAATATCATGATTTTACGTATGAAGTAAAATTAGAGTGAATGCCGTGGCATTTAAATAATTCTTTGATACATTAAAGATCTGATGCAATTTCAGAGATAACAACTTGCTCAACTCTTGTTTGTGAGAAAAATTTCTCCAGTAGTATCAAAATTTATTTTTTAATCTTCAAATGCCCATAGAAAACGCCACTTTGTTCCAGATATCTCGAAGTGAGCCTCTGTAAATGTGGACTTACTTAACCGGAATTCTGACAATTTTAATTTTAAATTTAGCACATATTTTTTTTTTCTCATTTTTGCATTTTTATAAGCACTGGTCAAAATAATGGAATAACTCTAAGTTAACAATTTTTCTTTTAATGGCTAATGTTTTGGAAGATTTCACGTGGCAAAACTGCTGGCCTAATTTTAAAGATCATGCTTGAAGCTTTTAAAAATGGTGTCCTCTTTACTCATGCAAAATCTCATTAACAAAAATGATGAATAGGAGGTTAAAAGTTGATTTCCTTTTTCAATAGCAGTATAATTAAAAAAAGATTCTTATATAAATCCTATACAGGTAAGCCACAGGCGACTCCCTTTCATGCCACCATATTGTTGCATAATTCAAAATGTTTTTAACTCATTGTAAATATTTCATGATGTATGGGTTAGGGGCCGCTGCGTGGCCCAGGGACACAATTTGTATCAAATAAAGAAAGAAAGACAGGCGACTCCCTAGCACACGAAATACACTCAGCCCCAGCCCAACTTTGGTTTTTTATCAAAATTACACTTCACACACGCAGTTTTACATAATATATACATGGGGCCGGGATAGCCTGGTCGGTAGGGCGCTGGGTCCATATCCAAGAGGTCGTGGGTTCGATCCTCGCCGGCCGAAGACTCCCCGTGTAGTAAATGGCGACTGATGCACGTTAAATCTGTCGAGTCTCAAAGTCCTCCATGTTCCCACAACAAATCAATACCTCTGGGGGTACTGATCCAGGAGTTTCCTTGTCTTCTGGATTGGTTTAAAATTACAAGGCTACGGAGTTGAACGTAAGTAGTCGTAAACCCATGAAATTGGGTCGGCTGTTCAACGACGGTTATAAAATAAAAAAATATATATATACATGGACCGAGGAGGGCGAGCAACCCCAAGGGATCGTCCCCAAGGAATATGTAGTATGATTGAGACTAGTGTGATGAGTAACCCAGAAGACGATTGGTTATTCAACCAGGACGCCTGGGTCACCACTGTAACACAGCTCATGACATAATTTTCTCTCATTGATTATTTTCTTATTGTATAACTTTATTTTTATCGTATTTTTTATTCTATTTGGGTTGATTATCGTGCGTTGTAAATATATATATCAATACATATATTTTATATTTAACCCAGACCTTTCTCAATAATATCGATCATCATAATCCTCATGATTATTTTATTTTATATTGTTTATGATTATATTGTCGTTTAATTATACCCCATGTCACTCTATATTTCTTGATTGTCCATGTCACACGAACCCCCTCTCAATTTTGCGGAGCTGAGCTTCCTCCCATCGCCATTCCTCCTCACTACTCCCCATCATCGATTTATTACTACCGATGAATCGGTTAATGTCGCTTCATGGCAATGCATCGAGATTGATGTGATTTCTACCATACCAATTCTACCACAGGCGACTAAAAATGTAAACTCAATTCAAATTTTATTTATCATCTCTTTAATTATTTAGTCGTACCTACCATTGTGACTTGCATTTGAAATTATTCATATTTGAAGCAAAAATATTTTCCGCATTCACTTTCGAAACTGAAAATAATGTGTTATAATTTTTTTTTAATATTAATTTCTTTCATTAAAATTTTTAATTTATTAGTCACCACACTTGCATTTTTCTTGACCTTGGGCCCGAGGATCGAAAGATTGATGCCACTATTTATGTAAAATGTGGTAGAAACTTAATTCCCATTTATTTATTTATCTCTTTAATCATTCAATCGTATCTACCACTATGACTTGCATTTCAAATTATTCATATACACACATTTTTTGCGTTCACTTTTAATATTAAACTTAAAAAATTTCCTAATTTTAATTTCTTTTAGTAAAATTTTGTCAGAACTTTTTGCATTTTTAGGCTCCCTGGGGTAGGGATGTAATTAGTTAAACACTAATACATTAAAACATAAACTTAGCTACACCTGGAATAACTTTTTACAGAAAGTTAACTGAAAAATCAATGCTAGAAAAAATTGCCTTATCAGAGATGCCAATTGCTCCGGACACGCCAAAATAATTATTAAAACAGTATACAACTACAAGTAGATTTTACGAAAAATTGACTATTTTTGCTTGCTTCTTAAAAGGAACAGCATATCATTAGCATTATAAAGTGGGGAATTATATAAGCCTACGAATTATATAGAAAGAGTGGTGAATAAAAATCTACTAAATTGAATTTTTTAAACCAAGAATCACAATTGATAAACTACCACTTTAAAATATAAATTTTCTGAATTTGACTTTAAAATATAAATTTGAAATAAATTTGCTTAAAAATGAAATAATTGAGTTGTTACAGTTTTGCAAAAAAAAGCAAGTTACAAGAATGGGCATGAAAACTGTTAAATTGAGTGCAGAAATATTGGCATACATGCTCCCGCATACCTGCCAACTCTTCCGGATTTTCCGGAAGATTTTATTTTCATATTTAAAGTGGTAGTAAATATATACTATTTTTTCTTTTATAAACCTAATTTTTAAATGATTTTGATTTCCACTATTCTTACAAAAATGAAGCACATATATTAATATGCGTTACTATCATGCTTGTCAACTTAAGTTTTTTCAAATGCAACGTATTTGTTTGCTTAAAATTGAAGTTTTAATTCCATTTTAATACCACTGGGAAAAATGATAATGGAAGGGATTAAAAGTTGGCAGGTATGCTCCCGGTTTTCTTAATATTTAAAATGGTGTTGAATTTTACAGTTTGCATTAAAAAATTTAATTCACAATGATTTTGACCACCACTATATGTAATCAACTTAAACACTATATAAAACCTAAATGCTGTCAAAGTATTATTTTAATTGTCATTTCACTAACCATTTAAACATTTTGGGGTTATAAAACTTCTGTTTGACATCCGTGAATGTGAAGTATAGTTTGTCTAAAGTAAGAGCTCCCATAGCCATTCGTCTGGACCCGTGGCGGTGACTATGGTAACGAGATATAGCTATTTCAAGTGGGGGTGTGGGGTTATTGTTTAGGACAGGTTTTGGATCGGGCCGGCGACAGAATCTTTCTCTTTGGTTTATTGTGTTAGCCCTAGAGTTAAGAGGAGCTATCCTCCCTGAAATGCTTCGTTCTTTTTTCCATAACAGACTTTAAGGCTGGGGGAGTTCTTACTGTAGACAAACGATACTCAACCACCAGCTTCTCTCAACTTTACGGGCGATTTTTTGCTTTATACTTACTTTTTTGTTTATTTATTTTGCATATTTAGAGTGTTAATAAATTTTGTGCATTATCATTTTATTATTGATTTTATAAATTTGATTAATTTTGTCCGCCACTTGATATAAGCAACTGAAACATGTATAAAAAGAGCATGATAATCATCCCTCAAATTGCATAACCAGCAACCACAAAGTTGAGTTAATAAGATGTTCAATTAATACTAATACTAAAATTCCGCAAATTGGGCTTAATTAATAAGTATTTTAATAAGTAAGTTGAAAATTAATTTTTATTAGCTTCTAATTTAATATTAAAAACCCAAAAACTGTTTCTAGATATGTTTATTTGAAAAAATTAAGCGTAGTGTTGGACACGAATTTATAAAAAAACATTTTATTTTCTAACTTAAGCTACCACTTTTACATTTTTCTAAGAGCAGTACGAGCCCCGACAAGTACAGTAAAATCTTTCAGTGCTGCTTTAAATATTATGTTACTTCCGGGTTGTCTTCTATGTAATTATTATTTCAAATAATGGAACCCCATTTTTTCCGTGAAAAGTATTGTTAATATACAAGCTAAATATTTTTATCAGCTTTCAATTTAAAATTCTACATCAACCCTTTATTTCGTGATGTATCCCAACGGGTCTGAAGAGGGTGACGCGTCATAGCGGAGGGTAAACAACATCGTATGCGTAGAATGCATTTATTCATATTTACTGTAGGATAAATTAAATTTACAGTGGTCACGAAACATTGAGCAAAATACGCCAGACATTATTGCTAACCGTAAGCTTGATCGAAGGCGTTATTTTGGAAAAGGAAACAATTTTACATTTATTTATTTATTTTAAATTGACATTTTACTTATTTATTTACTTTAAGTACTTAAAGTAGAAATAATTTCATGCATTACATTAAGATTATTGCATTACATTATGACAGAGCAAAAATAAAATAATATTTCATTCTTGTTAAACAATTTTTGATACCTTTTTTTTATTATTTTGTATTAATTTGCGTCAAAATGAATGAAAAATTTGGCATCTTAATAGTTTACAGTTATATAATGCAGCATGAAACATCTTTTTCTGCGTTAAAGGTCCAAACAATCATTTTTCAAATTTACAGTTAATCTCAGTTATTTCAATCTATGAGAAACAGTTCACTGAAATTCCTTTAATTTACAAACTCATTTATTGATAACTTTTTGAATATGTTTAAAAAAAAAAAGAAACTACCTTTTTGGGTTTTAAATTTTCGAACAAATAGAATTCCGATAACGAAACAAATTTTTTAATAACTATAAGACCATTTTTTATAATTAAAAAATACCAAAAAGTATTTTTACTTGCAATTAGAGTGTCATAAAAAAAAATATGTATACATAAAAGGGACACCGTTGTCCTATCTGCGTCAAAGTTTTAAATTCTGGTAAAATTAAACAAAATAAGTTTACTTCAATTGTTATTTTGCTACTAAGAGCCCTATCTCTAGCAAATAATGTACAGTGGAGCAAGTAAATGTTTAAAATTATAGTGATTGATCTTATTTTGTTTACCACTTTAAAAAATTGTTTATATATGCGGCAACACTTTTAAATAAATATCTCTATTTTTTGCATTAACTCTCTCGCCCTGACACATACATACGCGTCATTCACAAATAAAACAAACATTTATTTTTGTTTCATAATTTATTTCACCTTATCTTTAAACAAAAAGTCTCACATCTGATAAAAAAGTACTCTATTCGAATTCTGGTTACTGAGGAAAGAATAAAAGTGCCAAGAATAAGAAGACTCTTTGTTCTACTAAACACAAACAAGTCATTAGTCTATGTCAGTAAACATGGATGCTCTCTCTATTGGCTCACAGAATGAATAATTATTCAGTTGTACGGCTTTTATGACTGCGGTTAATTCGTAATTATGATAATTACCACAAGAGAGAATTTTCTGAAAGAAAAAAGTTTCTTCTGAAAGAAGCTATTGTTTCGGTACCACGATGTCAATGGTTTGCAATCAACGGCACTTGCATTTTCGGGGGCGATTTTCTTTCGGTGTCTTTTTTCTTAAGTTGATGGCTGCGTGAAAATTTTATCTGCTCTTTGCCAAAACTTCATTATTCAAGCTTTATGAGATATTTGGCAGGTTTCTTACGGAACCAGAAACAATAGCGACCAATCGATAAAGCAAATGACGCTTGGCTCATTTTCTTTAAACTAATTGCTATTAGATGGCGAAACAAATTATGATAACAAAGCGATAAGAAAAAAGCGGGAATTAAGTTAGCTTTTTGGAATTAAGTTATTAAGAAAACATCAGTTACAGTGAAAAAGTTTTATTATTTAATCTCTGAAAGTAAATCTTAAGGCTTCTGAAGCTAATAGACTTAAGGAGTAATGAACCTAAGCTAATGTGAAACAAATTTTGCCTAATCGTTAATTATGATTATAAAATTGGAGAATAATTTGCAAATATCGCGATTGAACGCAATATTTATCGGCTTAAAGGCAATATAAATCAGACTGTTCCGGTAATCCGAAAAATTTATAAACCAATAAAACTTATAGGTCAAAAACTCTCAAATGTAACATGAAAAAACGAAATTAAATATCTTTTTTTATGAAATTCCCCGCAATAAATAGGTTTATGTTTATTCATACACTGTTAAAAAAACTGTAATATTACTAGAAACTGTCTAAAAAGCAGGGATTCCTTGAGGTCCTTTCAAGTAGTATAGACATAGACTTAGATATAGGCTTGCTTAATAATCAATGCCAAGAAACGGTTAATAGCATTGCCTTTCCTTATTTGTTTACCAAGAAGCGTTATTAGTACGTTCACTAAAGAACTTGTAGTTAATATACTAAAAGCTCTAATGAGAAAAGCTCTTAACTATACTTAAAGCTCTTCTCGTTTATGAGAAACCCTTAGTAGATCCTAAAAATCTTCAATCGAAAAAAATAAAATAAAGAGAGTAACTCTATGTATATTTATTATTTGGTACACATACATAAGCAGGCTTTTGTGCTCAATTACATAAGTATGTTTTATAAGCCCTTGTCAAGTATAAGAACAGATAGCATAAGTCAGAGAATCGGATCGGTAATTTGCCTGACACTCGCCTGCCCAACATTTTTTTTCCGGCGAGTACGTTTGCCCGAGAGGGCAGACTTGTAAGAAAAATGAGTAGCGATTATCTGTTGGGTTGGTCACTGCTTAGTTTTTTAAATGAGGCTGAGTTTCTTATGATAAGAAAGCGATATTTAATGACTGTTTACGCAGTAACAGTTTATATTGTTACCCTTTCCCACTGCTTAAAAAAGGACCTTTCTGAATTAGTTACATTTAAACTCAGAAGTAGTTTTAAAAGGTTTATTTATTTGTTGCATTCTTTTTGTTTTATTTTTTTTCCTTGTATTTCCCTTCTTTTTTTTTACTTTTTATATATATATATTTTTTTATTATGATTTTTCAAATTCCTTTTTCTTCTTAATTTTTTCCATGATCTTTTAAACATTTTTTCAAACAAATGAGCTGTTGGTGCTCAGGTTCGAGGTTCCTGCACCGAGGTTCGGGAAAAATGTCCCAGAGAATATCAGGTACATCTAAGGTTACGGTTGTTTCCTCATTGCTACAAAGTGGGCCTCTACCATACAGTATCCTGCAAACACTCTGTAGAAAATCCTTGCAGAAATGAAAATTGAAAGAAAGAAAGTTTTTGATGGTGCTGTAACAGCTCTTAAAACAAGAACTGGTTGTTGATCTGGTTACAGGTGGTATTCTAGTAACAGATACGTAATCAGCAATGCTACTAAGCAATTTCTGGTAACTTTATGCAAAATCTTTTACTCTGTAGATTAAAATAATTCCAATTTCCGGTTAGTTTTAAACATTTATTTAAAAAAAATTTATATCTCGTGAATCAATGAAGAAAGTTGAGCAAAAATTTCAGCGTTTACAGGGCATCCAGTGGTCCATCAAATTTGTTATAGTGATAGTTGACTTAACATCAAAGCAGTCGCTTGATTTATTCAGTAACCACTTAAATGCTATGCATTTTCATCCCAACTATAAAATAAATTTTTATATGTGTTTCAGTTATTGAATTATTGTATTTATCCGAAATGCTTCGTGCTAATTTTTTTAAAAGCATGAAATACATTTTATGACAAAGAGTTGTATACAACTGTTTACAGCGTATGATTTATCAAATAGCATATGATTCTTCTAAAAGCGTTATTTTGTATGACAAAAAATGTTACTTGTAATAATGATGATATAAAAATAACGTAATATTTATTACAGTGCATAATTGACATCATAAAGGGCGTAATTGAAGTCAATATAAGCAAAGGATTTTTCTTTTAATGTCTTATCTATATTAATCGTTCACGAGATACCTTCAATAAATCTTTAAATCAATATTCTTCTTGAAACGGAAAGTACAGAAGGATAGCGTATGCGTGACAACGATACCAAAACATATGATCCAGAATACTCTTTTCACATGCTGCCTCGTGTACCGATGAAAAGCCTGCTCTAAAGGTACAAAAGCGAGGTTAATTATACCTTTCAATAGATCAAAACTTTTTTTGTATCTCCGTGGTGTCTTCGATATCCATGAGGTACATAATTATGTATTTGTGCCTTTAATGTAAAAGGTACTGTTTTTAGAATGCGAGGAAGACGTATTGTGAGAATATCAACGTAGAAAAATTTTAGAAATTCTCGATTATGATGGAAGTTTCTCTTTTTTGCTATCACTGTAACTTTAAAACGAATATACATTAGGGAAAATGGCTGGCTTCCACAGACATAATATAAACCCGCAAAGTCCTGTATATAAAGGGAAAAACAACACTTAGGGGCTAAGCAGCAGAGTTACTTAAAACGATTTTGCACCGTCCTCTCTTCCCAACCATTACTGGGATGGTTGCTGATATTGATGATTTGTTCTGCATTTTTATACCAATGATGTTCTATTAATTAATGTATTTTTTTTGACATTTATATCACCCATGTTGATTAAATCTGCTAACACAATTTGGAAAAGAAAGAATAAAATGGCGGTTGTCAGCGTACGCCCAACCATTCATATAGATTTGTCCAACTACCGGTTCCCAAGTGACGTCACTTTGCTTCTTATGCACATGCGCTGAATCTTAGTACATCTGATGCTCTACTAAATTTGAATATGTTACTCACACTGTAAGTTTGTTTTTCTGGTATAGCATACCGCACCGAGCAGTTCTCCGCGTTGGTTACTTATTCGAAGTGTTGGACTTCTTCTCCTTCTCTATATTCTTTGATTGTTATTGTAGTAGGCTATTAAGGTAAGGGGTGTGAGTGTTTTTGTTTTCCAGTGGCGCCATCTATTGCCAAGAATTCGACATCTGCCACACCATTACGTCACATCTATTTATAGGGCTGGCCCATTCATACATTCATTCACAAATCGTAATTTTGACAGAACCAGAGAACGATCAATATCCAATTCAGTATCCCCAGAGGCATGATTTGTTATGGGAACATGGAGAACTTTGTGACTCGACAGATTTAATGTGTATCATTCACCATTAACTACACGGGGAGTCTTCGGTCGGCTGGTTCTCACGAGCGTGAGTTCAGCCTCCTGCCATATTCTTTGGCTATATATAGAATATCAAATCTAAGCCTAAAACTTTTCGACAATAAACAATTCGGAGCCGCTATGGCTCAGGGGATAGAGCTTTCTCCTTCCAATGAGGCGAACCGGGTTCGAATTCCAGTCGATACGAATTCCGCATCCGGCTTGCACCGACCACAGTGCTGACGTGAAATATCCTCTGTGGTAGACGGATCATGAGTTAGAGTCCCCTTGCCATCAGGCTAACCGTGGGAGGTTTTCGTGATCTTCCTCTCCATGTAACGCAAATGCGGGTTCGATCCATCAAAAAGTCTTCCACAAAGGCAGATTTCCCCCAATACTCGATCCAGGAGTTTCCTTGTCTTCTGGATTGGGTTCAAAATTACAAGGCTACGGAGTTGAACATTAGTAGTCGTAAACCCATAAAATTGGGTCGGCTGTTCAACGACGGTTATAAAATAAAATAAAATAAACAATTCGCACCTATTCAAATTTTTAACACAAAAAAGTAAATTTTTTCCTTGATTTACTTTTTCGTGGTTCATAAAAACTTCCAAAAACCCATTAATATATTTGTTATCTGCACAATACACGGTGATTAATAAGTTCTCATACACTTTTTTACTAGTAATACAATATAAATGATTACATGAAATTAAAGTCATTAAATATCTTTAGAATAAACTCTTTGAAATACCTTTTACTTTCTTAACGGTCCTGAATCCATCGCATACGGTGGTTATATCTTTTGAATGATTGATGATTTAATAAGTTGCATGTATGACCAGACAATTCATTCTTCAACAAAAAGTCAGCGTTTTAGAAGCAGAAATATTACATTCTGGGCACTTTTTCCAAAACTGATTTTTACACCTTTTTCAATAAAAGGGAGTTTGCATCTGTTCGCCATAAGAGATGAACTACTTTGATAACATAATGTTAGGAATTAATAGAAATTGACTTTCATTTTGGGTGTCAAGACTTTACTGTAAAACAAATAGTTTCTCATCTAAAAAGGCAAACTCATCCTCAGCAATAATTTCTTCCACCCTTCTTTTCATCTTAACAGACTCTGTAAATCCATGAATTTTACTCTCGTTATGAGCTTTGCACCCAAGGTCCTTTCTCAGCCCTCGATATTTGGAGCCGCTTCGTTGTATCCTTTTACTTTTTACAGTCTTTTTTGCCCTAATAATGTCAGATCATCTTATTATACCTTATGATTATTAATTCTGTAAATAAAATCACACCAAATGCTTTTCCTCTCCTTTGATGAATTTACTTATCACAATTTCTTTTTTCATTCTACCTATGCGAAAAGAAAAATTATTAGCCTTATACTAAAATGTCTGAAAAGAATTGACACTAAAGTAACAAACATGCTCTTTTTTTCACATGCTTTAAAAGCTGTATGAGAACTTTTTGGTGTTATAATATATGCTATCTTGTCAGTGTCTTAAAGCAGGAAGACATGACAAGGATTAAATTTTTCAGACAACGAACAACTTTAAAAATGTTACTCCTTTATTCCCTCACATTCCTTTATATAATATTCACGAGATTAAAGTGTTAAAAGTAACTCAATTTTTATATACCTCATTAGCATTAAAGCGATAAACAATTCTTATACTTAAAATCTTTCTTTTAATCTTACTTTTAAATTTTTTATCGCTACCAAATATAAAATAAAAACATGGCCAATGCAAGAAAGGCTGAATGATATTGGAGAGCAAAATGAATATAAGGCGGGGTCGGATTACAAATCGGCGACAGTATAAGGTGGACAAGGGCCAAGCCGCCGACGGGACAATTCAATCACTCTTCGACACCCCCCCCCCCTTCTCATCTTCTTTCATTTTTCCGTCTTCGACACAAGCAATCCTTCTTTTAAGATGACAGCACTCTCCGGTTTTGTCCTAAACCCTCTCTTTCCTAAACTTGATTTCCGGTTCTATGGGTGGAAATATTTCCCGAATAAACATCTGTTGAGATAAATATTTTATATCGCCCACTCAACAAAAAGAAATCAGTTTAAGTTATGGAATGGCGCTTTTTTTATTTTTTTTAAAAGGGCATTGTAACGTTTAATTAAAGACAGAAGATGAAGAAAAAGTAACACCAATAAAACACAAAAATCTTTAAGAAAAAAAAAAAAAAAAAAAAAACGAAAATCAAAAGCTAATCATAGTGATTTTACTGCAAGCGAAACGACTGAAAACATTATTGTAAACATTGCTGTCAACCTAGATGCTCGACCTCTCCGTAATATTTATAGTGAAATAAAAAATATGGAGTTAAAAGGCTTTTTCAGAAACATCAGAATATTTTAATCAGGTATTTTATGTAGAAGTTCGAAACGTCACAGGGATGAAAAGCATTTTAAATCAAATGCTGAAAGCATAAATTTCAACTACTTCAAATATTTGTTGGAGAAAATGCATGGCTAAAGTCTGAAGAAATCAGCAGGTCTGCGCAAATAAGCAGATATAATTAGTATTAAACTCAAGATTTCATTATAAATTCTTACAGAAAACCATTAAGTCATGGGATAAACCGCATCAAATAGAAAATATATAGTCAATATTTTTTTTCATTAATAAGGGTATATAATTAGTTTTCAACTCAAGATTGGATTATTTGATTATAAACTGTCACAGAGGATCATTAAGTGACAGGATAAAATGCATCAAATAATGAATTCAGTTTTTTCAGTACGAAATCAGGTATTTTTCTTTTCATTAAATAACACACATTTTCTAAAGTTGACCTGACAACAAGATAAAGATAAATAACATAAATTTTAACTACAATAATGGTGATTACAAGAGAAAATGTAAAAGCCCAGGAATTTCTAACCTGGCCACAAAAGAAAGCATAACTTATGGACAAATCAAAAAATCTTTACAGATTCACCTCCTCTGACATATTAACGTTTCGCGAAAGGTAAATTCAAATTACCCTAGAGTAAACCACCAAATATTGAAAAAATGTTTTCTAAATATCAAAATGCAAACAAATTATTGCTTTGCGTAATATTAAGTAATCATCTCATAATTTGATTTTATTTTGAAATTTGTTTTAGTATTTGAAATTTCATGGCTTACTTTAGGTTTGTCCCTTTTTTCTATACCTTAAATTTTAAATTATTTATGAAGGTGAAAGAAAATTTGTCGTAAAGGGTTTCTCTGGTGGTATAGCTTCCTCTTAATACTCCAGAAGGAAGGTAGAAGTCAGGAGTTATATGAGACAACAAAAGCAATAGATTACCAAAAAAGTGTAATACTATTTTCTAAGCAGAAGATATCACCCTTAGATATATTGTCGAAGAAGTAAAGCAAGTAGCAATGCAGTACTACCATATGGACAGATAGGTGACAGTAGTTAAATCCTACAGAACAAAACACAGAGTCACCAATGATATCTAAACAAAGCTAATTTAATATTTTAAAAAAAAAAGCGTTAACATGGTACACCCAGGACGTGGGCCACTTTCAAAATAAATTTGGTAGTAATTCACAAAAGCAGCTCTCAAATGTCACACCAACCAATCTAGAAATTTTCTGCACCAAGATTTCTAAACCTATACCGGGCAATAACAGTTGACAAAAGAGGAAATCCACAGTTTTATTCTACAAAGAAAGGTTTCAGTTTCAAACAGCACAGAAGTTTAACTCGAAAGAACAGGTTAATATGCTCTCATTACGTCATCTTTACTACATCATACCGTTTCAAAAGTCCAGAACATATACAAATGCCCTCTGAAAAATGGTAATCTCTTAACACATATATAATAAACATGTACCTGTAACAAATTCCCATTTTTCTTGCAGTTGAAAGATCCTTTTATTTTGTAGTGAGATTTTTCAAAATGATTTCTGAATAATACTTCATATATTATTATGTAGACAATGAGTCTTCTTTCGATGATAGAGATGCGGACAATGAATAAAAGTTTTCAATGTATGATTCTTAGTTTAGTATAGAGTTTTTACTCACCACTAATTCTAAATATTTCTTATGTGATACGTCACCCATGCTGAGCCCTTTAAGGAGTTGGCAACCATTAAATCTGCAAATTTTAGTTTCTCCGCGATGTTTTAAAATAATTTGTTGAATCCGAAGCATCTTTGTTTATACAATGCAGTCAACTGCCTCCGGATAGCTCAGTGGATTACCATTAGTCCTAGGTAAGCTAATTAAGGACACGCCACCAACCAACTCTAAATAAATTATCCTTGGATATTCTCCCGTAAACAAGCTGGAATATGACCAGTTATTTTCTTCCGGAGAAAACTGAATCTTGCCCAAGGAAAGTTCCCAAGTAAATCACTGTTACCGATTAGCCACCAGTGTTGCCATTTTAGAAACTTATCTACTACTTCATAAGATAAAGTAAATCAATTATATTATTTTTAACAACTATCTTAGAAAATATTCATCTAACATATATCATCATGTTATACAATTACATACCTGCCAACTTTTACGCATTTGGCGTAAAATTTTATTTTTATATTTAAAGTGGTAGAAAATCTATACTATTTTTCTCTTTTATAAACTTAATTTTTACATGATTTTAATCACCACTATTCTTAAGAAAATTAAGCATATATATTAATATGTGTTACTATCATGATTGTCAGCTTAAGCTTTTTCAAATACAACGTATTTTTTTGCTTAAAATTGAAATTATAATTCCATTTTTATACCACTGGGAAAAACCATAATGGAAGGGATTAAAAGTTGGCAGGTATGCAATTAGTTTTCAAATCTTTGTGGGGACTAAGAAAATTCATTTTAAAAAAATAGATATTTTTAATATAAATTTTGCTACTGCGTTAAAATTTTGGCGGACCTTTGGGAACCCTTCAGATAGTAACTTAGAGTATATCCTGAATTCTCCTCAACCTATAGCTACCATTACTTTATTAAATTTAATGTTATTATAGGTCATGAGTGGCGAAATTCAATATTTTTTTGAATTTTCGTGCTTCAGATGCTTGATAAGCTTAAAATGTCTTAAAGCGGGGTCGAATCTAGGGTCAATCAAATGTATAACCTTCAACTGTTCTCGCTACATCGAACCACCCTGCGTTTATTCTGTGAAACAGAGGCATGCCTAAGTTTCGATGTTTTTATAAACCTAAAAATTTTTTTATAATAATTTTCTATGTTTAGTATAGACGAATAAATCAATTTTGATTGCCCCAAAGTATTTCCTTTAAGAGTAAACAAATAAATAAAGCATGCATATAATGCAGGTTTGAAATAATACTGTTTTTCATAATGTTCGTTCGTTGTAGTGGAACTGGGCGTCTGAGGCCTTACGGCCCTTTTCCCATTCATCCTGAAATTAAACTAAGAAACATACATGACAAAATTAAAGTTTGGGGAGCAAATGGAGTTCTTGAGAGAAGAAAAATGGCACTTTGCCATTATTAGACAATAGCAAAATTACAAGTAATAAAAATATGCATGAAAAAAAGGTAAAATTAAAGTACAATGCGAAAATAAACACTAATGAATATTTACAGTATTTACAGTTTGGAAATACATACAAAAGGGGGGCGAGCTAAAGGAATGTGAGGATGTGTGTATATGTGTAAGTAAGTGTGGCCGTCCTGGTAATTACCACTCGTGCCGGGTAGCACTCTACACAGGGATTAGCTTACCCCTGATCAGACCCCGCGGGGTTGCTCTTTCACAGGGATAAGCTGAATCTGCGTGTGAATAACTCAGTGAGTGTTTCTGTGTTTTTCACAATTTTTTTTCTTTCCTTCTTTATAAAAAATTGGGCTCCTCGGCCGCGCAGAAGGCCCATATCCCATACATCATGAAATAGTATAAAAAGTTAAAATAAAAGACAGTTTGAGTTCAGCAGTCTATGGGAGGCTGTCGTGTTTTTCATAATACTTTACTTTTACTTACTTTTATTTACAAAAATTGGGCACCTGGGCCTCTTAGCGGCCCCTATCCCATACATCTAGAAATTTACAGAAAATTTATAGTAATAACATTTTGAATTTAGCAGTCGATGTGGTAGCTATTAGAAAAACAAGCACTTTGCTTGAGTAAATATAACATTTGAATATCTGATTCATCGAATCTAAGTTGACATATATAAATATAAACATAATTTGACATATATATACGTAAGTTGACATAAATAAATATTAACATAAATTGATACATATTTCACTAATTAAATTTCTATATTTTAACTAGCACATATTTAATTATGACATACATTGAAGTTCATTCGAATACATTGTGGTAGCCATAAAAAAAAATCAAGCCGTTCGCTTGTGAAATAATAAAACAATGAAAAATTCAATATGACAAATTGACGTTTTTACATAACATTAGAAATATTGATTGTAGACTTTAATTTAAAATAAAGATATAACATGATTTGATATGTACAATAATTGATTTTTGAAAAATGAAGAACATAATTGATGAGTTTTTCATAATGTAGAAATAATAATTGTATAATGCTGGATCTTCCTGAAATTGAAGTGGTAAACTTCCTTAATACGACTTTTTTAAATCGTAGAGACCTGACGTATCTTAATATTTAATTTCTCTCAATATTATTTTTCTTTAAATTTACACCCTCAGACACAATATTTTTAAAAATAAAATTGAAGAAATAGGTTCTCCTAACATGATGCAACAAGTTTTTTGTTACATTTATACAAATGTAATCTAATCCTGCCTAATTCAGATGCGGGAATTTCAAATATGAAATTAGTTCTATTCCTAAAGCTGCCGGATTTTTTTTTATTTTTTTATTTTTATTATCATGATTACATTTTCAGTCTATTTTTTTCTATCGAAATGCACAAGTTTAAAAACCTTATATATAACAGGGTGTCTCGTAAATGTTACAACAAACTTCTAGAGGTCACCTTGCTCCGGACTGCGGATAAACATTTTATAGTGGTATTTTTCATTAGTGGTTTAGTAAATTCAATGTATAGGATTTTTACCTCCCATAACTTCTTGTAATTCAAAGGCCTATGTAAAGCGCCATTTTGTTACAGTTATGCTGTATTGATTTTTATGAAAATTTGGCAAAATTAACCGAACAACTACCAATCTTAATTTATAGGTTTCTACCGTTTTTTTTCCTTTTTTTTTCTAAATATTTTAGCAAATCCGGAGCAGATGGCATTAATGGAATTACGGCACATCGACGGGTTTAAAATTGCCGAGTAATCTATGCCCGGAAATGTCATCGTACGCCGCTAGGAGCTCTTCTTTATTATGACCTGTTCTGAAGCACACGAAGAAATAGTTTATTTCTGAGCATGGGCACCTATGCAACTTTAATTCTGTCGATGTGCCCAAACAACCCTAGAAGTTAGTTGCAATATTTACGTAATCTCTTTTATATATAACGTTGTTATATATTACGACTAAAAATGACATTTTTGAGGGGGGGGGGAACTGTAGCTTTGAGAGAGAAATCGATTGCAGATTTGAAATCAGCGATACGAAAGTATCTAAAATCTGTTGGAAAAATCTCATGCAACAGTGGGAAAATGTTTCCCAGTGTTATTCATTGCACATAATATAATTTTACTATTAATTTTCTTCGCTAATTTTTTCTTTCCTAACAAGTTTCTTAAATTTAACAATTGATGTCTTTTCCGTACTAAAAAAATAAGCTGGTTCAATCGCATCCAAAGTACCTAATCACAAAGTAATGTACTCGAAGTACTATTACACGATGTATTCTTTTTTATCTTTAATCAGTAGCTCATTATTTCACATTCACCTCTTGAAATAGCTTTCAAGACTGTGGTAGACAGAAGCCTATAAAGGGAAGCTCTCCTTTGGAGACAAGGATTTCTTTAAGGCAGTTTTAAATTGTGCTTAGCCTCATCAATCAGATCATTCAGAGCAAACAATCGGCTCAGAGCACCTGTTGCGGTTTGCGGTGCTTTTCTGAAAGAAGAACTACATCAATCAAGATTGATTACTCTGCACCAAGGAAATATTTTTTTTTTAGTTCAAGCCTTTTACGGGACTGATGAGAAGAGAGGGAAAGTTTACCACCTATAAGTTGATTGGTCTTAACAGTTTTTTTTTTTTTTCTTTCACTATAAAAACATAATCCGGTGTTAAAGATTTTCCACATTATCACATATTTTTTAACTTATATTTAGGGCTTATTACACTCCCCTTCAAAATCTGGTATCCAATTTGAAAATTAATCTAATCGTTATACGAAAATTGTAATTTAACTAGAGATGCTGACTTCTCCAACTCATTGCCCAAGATTTTCTCAGCTTTTTTTTTTTTTTTTTAAGTGCGAAAACTACTTAGAAAATTGCTTGAAAAATCGGCTTATTTTCATTAGTTGCCAAATCTGATTCATACAAATTTATGAAGAAGAAATTTTTTATTTTATCAGCGCAAGCGCAGTATAAAAGTGCTACTTAAGTAACCTATATAGCACAGTATTCAGAAATTTTTTGTATCTTTTCTTTTCTCAAATTTTGGAGCAAGAATTTTGCAATTAATTTTAAATTGTGCTGAAAATTTTACATAATTTTATTGAATTTAAAGTTATAGCAACAAAAAAAAAACATAAGAATTTTTTTTTTTTTTTTTTTTTTTTTACGAAAATGTCCATAAATATTTAAGATAGGTTTAAGAATTTTTGTGTAATTATCACATATAATAACCAAAATAATTGTTACAAGTTACATATTTATTGCTACATTTTTGTTATAGTGCGTTAAAAAACACTATTTTCCGATTGTAATTTATTATCTGTCTCTCAAACCTCTAAAAGACCTCTTCATTGATAAGAATAAAAATTCGAATAACCTAAGCACTTCTAAATTTATAAAATGGTTCTCTAAGTATTTTTTTGAGAAAGATCAAAAATGTATTGGTATAGAAATGCTTCCATTATTTTTTCCAACTCCTGTAGGACATCTTTCCGTGAAGAATTATCTGAGCTTTAGAACGGATATATAACTAACATATCTTAAAAGCTATCAAACTTTTTTTCTAAAATCGTCAATTTGGCGAAATTTTTCCGCTTAGATAAAAATTATCAGCATCAACGCCTTATTCTCATTTTTTCACTAATTTTTATTGGCTCAGATTATTAACATTGGAGTAAGTTCTTAAATATTAAAAAACTAGACCACAAACGCTTTATATTTTCTCTAAACTTAGACTTTTCTCTGTATTGACAATTTGCGCAATTTTCAGGATAGAGGGTGCTGGTTAAACATAAGATAAACTTGACCTAATAGTCATAAATAATTCGCAACATTGCAACCTACAACAGTTATTAAAATAGCATATTATTTGCAAAAAAGCATGATTTAATATGCCTGCAAAATATTCGAAAATCAGCCTTGTGGTTCTAAAAATTGAGAAAAAGAAATATACGTTTTAAGTTAGTAATATTAACCGAAAAAATTTTGAATATCTGATAAGAAAAAAGTAGTAAATTTTACCTTTTCAAGAAGATGGGTTCGATGGCTGAAAATATTCTTTGATATTGATCAATCCGAGAATGAGTTAAACTAGCATCATCAAAGAAGTATCATTTTTAAGCAATATAGAAATTTAATGATGCATTTTGATTGAGCATTTTTACAAGCTGTGAAGAAGACTTCTCCCTCAGTTGAAGATACACAAAGTGAAATCTGAGAAACGAAGAACAATAAAATGTAACATTTATATTTAGACCTTGAAACATTAGTCACATGACATGAGAGTTCTCAAAAAACCCACTTCCTGGTTGTAAAAATAAAACATCAAGATCATTTTATTCAACATACCAAGGAAATGCATATAGATGCAAAAATCACGTAGAATATTTTTGTTAAGCTCAAGTGGAAGATAAATTCGAACCTTTTCTAATGGCCTTGAGAACATTTATTGATTTTTTTCCGTTTCTTCTGGACTACCTCGACATTCAAGTAATTCTTTCATATTTATACTAAATAACTAGTTTGTAAGTTATGATGCTTTTATGAGCCCTCATCGTTTTAATTAATTTCATTATTTTTATAGTTATTGCGTCCAGGTTGTCAACTTTGATTTAACCTATTGACTTGATAGGAGTCACTCCTTCATCTATAGGTAACCTTTCAAGTCACAGTCCCCTTACAAAAGCAAAAGAGAGTGGGGGCTGAGTAGCATCAGTGATTTACTGTCAAATCTAACTGTTATTTAATTTATGGGAAAATGATATGAAATAGAGATTTAAAAACGAAGATATATGACTATTGATGAATTGATCTGTATCATTGGGACACAGTTAAGTTTAAATCTAGTTGTGGTATACTCCCGAGGAAGGAGTATTCATGTATGAAATTTGACCTATAAGGACAACATATCCTTTTTTTCAAAAAGATAAAGAGTGGTAATTCTTTTAAATAAAGACATAATATTTTATTAAAATAAACATTTTTAGAGCGATCATTTTAAGCTAAAGGTAGTAACAGAAGATATGTTTAAGCAATTATTCCTATTTTTAATTTTCTTATCACCTCGGAATGCATTAAAACTTTTTAAGATGCAGTTGAAGGAAAAACATTCAAACTTCAATGTAAGTTGATACGCATTTTGAGCCCTCAAGCACGCATGTCATGCTGAAATATGCATAATATTTTAAAACTAAATTATTATCTTATTAAATCCTTTTCTCAGTAAATAATTAATATAATTGGTCATCTTTTAATATCACAACCTTAAATTAACTGCAGAATAAAATCTATTTTTTAGAGATTCTCTCTCTTAATAGAATTCGAAAGCTGATGTATATTTGCTAAGTGTTATTAAAACTCTTTATTATTTCTCACACAACACATTTAAATGCATAGAAAAATAGCAGTAAATTAAATCAATTAATGGGCAAGACAAACTGTTCGTATGACATTTTCGATTTCTTGGTGAACGGAGATGTCAAGCTTCCACACTTATTATTTTATACGTACTCCTCTTTACTTTAGAGCTCCATATATTTCTAAAATAATTTTTGTTATTATTTATCATACTTCATTTAAACAGTTTATGATGTTTAGTATATAAATGAATCACTCTGGAATAAAATTGTGAACAATTGGAAACATTTCTCAACTAATCATCGGACCACTTCAACGAATTCCAACATCATCAAATAACTTCTTCGCAGCTGCCTTCATTTTATTAAACACGCATTTATGTTACGAATTTTGACCGGTGTCCAGTTTCTTAAACACTCATTCTGAGCTAAAATAAGAATAAAAAATAAATAAAACTACGTAATGGGATGTTTGACTAAAATCTGCAAAACTTTGTTATTTGACCAAAATTTACTTAACAATTCAGTCGTGCGAGACATTCCAAACAAAGCTTGGAAAACTGCCAAAACAGAATATTTTCGCCAAATTAATACGAGATGATACAAATCATTCTGACGGGATCGTGGTGGCTCAGTGGATAGAACGCTCGCCTCCCAATCAGTTAACCCGATTCGAATCCCAGCGATGGCTAGGTCATACGAATTCCGCGTCCAGCTTCCATTGACCATTTTGTTGCGAAAAATACCCTCGGTGGTAGACGGACCATGGGTTAGAGTCCCCTTGCTATCAAGCCATGCGTGGGAGGCTTTCGTGGTTTTCCTCTCCCTACAACGAAAATGCGGGTTACATCAACACCTCCTAGAAGTATGAAGGCCTCAGCACGGATCAATTTAGTAGTCCGATGTGACGAAGTTAACTGCGCAGTTGATGAAAAATAAGAAAGATGTCATTACGTTCGGGGTACTAAGCTGCGCAGTGGTTGAAAATACGACATATGTCATTACGTTTGGACTACTAAAGGATATTTATGGTAACCCGTGCAGAGGCCTACTCTTTTCTAGGAGGTGTTGGTTATATCCATTCAAAAAAGTTCTACGCGAAGGCAATTTTCTCCCACTACTTGATACAGGAATACCTTTGTCTTTTGGGTAGTGTTCCACTTTACAAGGCTATGGATTTGAACATAGATAGTCGATAGCCAAAAGTTGGTTAGTTGTTCAACTACGTTAATAAAAGGAAAACAAATTAAATCGACGATTATTGCTATAATCGAGTTCTCACGAAATAATAATTAACTGCTATATATAACTATGAATCTGAGATACTTCAGGATAAGAATAATCAGTTTAAGCTGTTAAAAATATGCCTAAAAATAATATAATACTTATTTTAATTTAAGTATAAATAATCTTGTAATTGTTAATATATAAATTAAAATAATTTTGCTTTAAAATATTTATAATTTGTTTCGCATAATAAATGTAATCTGCCGGCGATTGCTTAATTTATACAAAACATATTTTTCCATGAATACATTCGACGACTTGTCTACAAGAAAGCTTAATTTGTAAACAATTTGTAAACTTGATTTTAAATTGATTAGAAAATTCTTCTAGCAGAATTTAGAAAACTTGGAAAAGTGATTTGAAATGGACGACAAAATTACATATCGTTGCTTTTCCTTATTAACTTAATTAACGTCACGAAATGTCCAGAAATTTGCACGAAATGTCCTGAAGTATAAGCATCGGTGATTAATTAGAAAGCGGAAAGAAATAAAATTACAAACGTGATTTTTGGCTATTTTCTTTTTTTTTTTTTCGTTTCAAGTTACTTTTATCTGACGTTTTAGTTAATTAAATTCCGGTTGTTTAATTATGCAATGCATGAAGGATGCGTGAATAAACTATAAGAATTATTTAGTTGAAAACCTGAAAAAAATTATCAAACGACAAAAGCGTGTTTATATTTAATGTTTTTAATATTTTTTTTTTAAATTTTTAAATTTTTTTTTAATTTTATCAAGCAAATTTCAATACATCGAAATAAATTTTTTGGTCGTTTAATTTTTTATTATTTATTATTAGAAGGTAACTGAAAAAAGAAGATGAAAATTTAAAAATTAGAATTAGAAATCATATTTGGTTGTAAGCTACCTTATTATTTCAGAAAAAAATTAGCTTCACTGAAAAAAACCTGGGTAAATCTTTAACCAATACTTGATGCAAAGTTTCTAATTGCACCATAAATTGGTTAAATGAAAAATTATTTTATTTAGGTTGCACTATAAATTGGTAAATGTGATCGAGAAATACATTCATGGCGCAATTGATATCTCCAAACTTTCGTACTATGAGAGGCACAAGCTATAACTGTTACCGATAACTTATTTTTTAACTGTTGACTGATAGGCGATTTCGTTATGGAAGCTTGCTATCATTGACAGATGGACGATTTTGTTGTTGCTATCATCTCGGGCAAGTTGTCTTTGAAATTGTCCATTTCTTTTGCAGGTAAGTAAACTTTTCTTATTCATTTGCATTAATTACAGTTTATTTATTTCATATCATCTTTAAAAATTTTGTTGTTTGTTCTGAAAGAGTTAGTTTTAAATTTCTTCTAGGAAACTATATTCATGGTATGAATAATTATATATTTTAAAATCTTGATTAGCTTTTTTTCAGTAAATAAGGAGATACATCCATTTAATGAGCACAGAAAGTGCTTGTGCTTCTTATATTACATTATATTATATTATATTATATTATATTATATTATATTATATTATATTATATTATATTATATTATATTATATTATATTATATTATATTA